>NC_056739.1:790472273-790772273 GCF_019279795.1 Protopterus annectens
GTTTTTCAACTTTTTTTTGGTGTCACTGTTAGGCAGGGGCACAGTATACTAACCTTGGAAAAGGGCATAGCAAGATAGATTTACAATGCATGGTGAAAGCCACACACATTCTGGCTAGGTGTATAAATGCCCTAGGGCAGATATCCTTGTATGAACCTATGGACCTATGTATCTTGTTCACCATTGGCCCTATGTGCTGTTAATCACCAATGCAATCTCAATGCTATGGTAGCATGTGCAAAGGTCAGTTGTCAGCCACCTCTATGGTACAGTTGTGGAATATGTGAGTCATGTAGTAATGTCACAGCTGCCACATGTACACAGTCAACCCTATCCCCTACCCATGGATGTACAACACATGTATGAGATGGAAACACATGGCCAAACTGTGGACTAAGCACTCTGAACCCAGTACTGGCATAACCTGTCAGGTGGCATGAAATACTACAGTGACTGCAATACCAGTCAGATGTGGACCTACACTGACAGCAATACAAGCACAGAAACACACCAGGCCATTCGTGGAGCCTAAGGATAGCATCCTGCATGACTGGCAGACGCCTCTGCAGCTGGCACACAGGCATACGTTAGGCCTGCACACAGCACGCATAACACATAGCACACAAATCCTGTGTGCCAAACAAGCACAGTCTGTACAGCTATACAACACTACTGCTGCGGTTGTGTTAGGTACTTTAATTGTCCAGTACAGTGAGGCCATGCTCACCAAGCTGGACAAGGTGAAGGTCACAGTGATATGCTCATGGGGCACTATGGTCCACCACATAACACAAGCATACAGGTCAGTCAGATGCATGGACACATATGACTCAGTCATTGTCCATGCCACTACAGCTGATGTGTGATGTCCCTCACTGGGATACATGATAGGGAACATGGAAGGGATCACTGAGCAAGTGACACAGGCTGGTAGAACCCTGACCTTGGTTGGCATCAGACCCTTACCAGGGATGCTGACATATTACTGAATGCTAATGAATTACTGTAGCTACAACACCCTAGCTGAATGGTTCGTAGCATGCGGTCACTGCATTGCTATGGAACAACGTCTTACCACTCCCACAACAGGTGAAAACATGCAGCACCTGTTCATCAACAACATGTAGACTATATGCCCCAGACCAGGTGTGTATCCCTCACTACTAGGCTGATAGCATCTACATCTCACACTGTATATACACATCCCACATGCAGCACCTGCACAGAAGACCACAGTCATAATGTTACCCTGTGCAAATACCATGTATTCACAAGTGGCAGGCATCACACATGGTAACTATTGAAGGTCACAGGTACATATGTATATTTGGCACACACATACATCATGTGTGCATTGCCATAACTGGTTTAATCAATGTCATGCATTATTGTGAGAGACAACCCGCACACATGGGCATTCTGTGTGGGCAAAACACACGTGACATGTCTGTAATCAAAAGCCATAAATAATTGTGATATCGTTTAGAAAGGGGTATGTGAATCCTGTAGTGTGTTTTCCCAGTTGCCAAAAGGGATATTTCTTTCATACACACTTACCCCCCCATCACACACACTGGCTGGATTCAAACCCCTACCTAACTATGTTATGACACTAGAGATGGACGCATTAGCGGAGTGCGCCATTCGCATTACTGGGAGATTTTCTTTCTCCTGATATACTTATAGGGTGCTGACATCATCAGAGTTTAGAAAGGGGAATGAGCATCCTGTGGTGTGTTTTCACAGTTGCCAAAAGGGATGTTTCTTTCATACACACACACTTACCCCTTCACACACACTTGCCACTTGCTGGATTCAAACCCCTACCTAACTATGTTATGACACTAGAGACGGATGCATTAGTAGAGCGGGCTATTGGCATTACTGGGAAATTTCCTTTCTCCTGATATACTTATAGGGTGCTGACATCATCAGAGTTTAGAAAGGGGAATGAGCATCCTGTGGTGTGTTTTCACAGTTGCCAAAAGAGATGTTCTTTTCATACACACTTACTCCTCTTCACACACACTTGCCACTTGCTGGATTCAAACCCCTACTTAACTATGTTATGACACTAGAAACGGACGCATTAGCAAAGCGCGCTATTCACATTACTGGGAGATTTCCTTTCCCCTGATATACTTATAGGGTGCTGACATCATCAGAGTTTAGAAAGGGGAATGAGCATCCTGTGGTGTGTTTTCACAGTTGCCAAAAGGGATGTTCCTTTCATACACACACACTTATCCCCCTTCACATACACTTGCTGGATTCAAACCCCTACCTAACTATGTTATGAGACTAGAGACAGATGCATTAGCAGAGCGTGCTATTCGCATTACTGGAAGACTTCTTTTCTCCTGATATACTTATAGGGTGCTGACATCATCGGTGTTTGGAAAGGGGAATGGGCATCCTGCGGTGTGTTTTCACAGTTGCCAAAAAGGATGTTCCTTTCATACACTTGCTGGATTCAAACCCCTACTTAATGATGTTATGACACTAGAGACGGACGCATTAGCAGAGCACGCTATTCGCATTACTGGAAGACTTCTTTTCTCCTGGTATACTTATAGGGTGCTGACATCATCGGTGTTTGGAAAGGGAAATGGGCATCCTGTGGTGTATTTTCACAGTTGCCAAAAAGGATGTTCCTTTCATACACACTTACACCCCTTCATACACACTTGCTGGATTCAAACCCCTACCTAACTATGTTATGACACTAGAGACAGATGCATTAGCAGAGCACACTATTCAGATTACTGGGAGATTCCTTTTCTCCTGATATACTTATAGGGTGCTGATATGATCAGTGTCTAGAAAGGGGAATGAGCATCCTCTGGTGTGTTTTCACAGTTGCTAAGAGTAACATTTGGACTGTGTGTGTGAGCATGCCCAGTTCAGCCTTCCCATGGCATGTTGTGTGAAAGATGTCTCATTTATCTAAGTGTGTGAGCATGCCCAGTGTGAGCTTTCCATATGTTGAACTCTGCAGCCCATCACATTTGTGGATGAGTGTGACCTTCAACAAATATCTCCAGTTTATGGTTGTGTGTTCTGTGCCATGTTGTGTAGTTACTGTCCAAATGCTTTTTGTGTGAACACAACAGGGATTATACTGTGCCTGCAGGTTTTGCATGGGATACTTTGCATACAATTGTCAACATCCGTTCATACTGACCTAACACTGTAGTACTGTATAGTGTAGTGGTTCAGTACTTTCACTGTGGTGGACAGTATCCTGGGCTTTAGTCCTATCACTGCTTTACATTTCCATAGTGTGCACAACAGCCTGGTTAGGGTCCAGTTGTGCACATCTGCACAAAGGCGGTGCCTCTACGGACCCTGGTAATTACTGCCCCATAAGCTTAACAAGTCTAGTCTGCAAAGCTATGGAGAGGATCATAATGGAGCTCATAAACAAAGATATAGGGGACATGCAGACATTGGACCTGACCCAGTTTGGCTTGGTCAAGGGCAGATCATGCCTTTTGAACTTGGTTGACTTCTTCAAAACAGTCACTAAGGCCATTGCTGAGGGAAGGGCAGTCCATACAGCCTACCTTGACCTTGCAAAGGTTTTCGACACAATACCCCACTCGGGTATTGTAGAAAAACCTACCAACCTAAATGTAAACCCATATGTCACCAGATGGGTTGCAAACTGGCTTAAGGACAGGACCCACAGGGTTAGAGTTGCTGGCGCTATGTCAGACTCCAAGCCGGTCACAAGTGGTGTCCCACAGGGCTCAGTCCTTGGCCCCCTATTGTTCGTCATCTACTTCTCAGAGGTACAGACCAACATGGGAGGACTTTGGCTGACAAAGTTTGCAGATGACTGCAAACTGGGCGCCATACTGGACAGTGCATCAGACACAGATATCCTTCAGAAGGGACTCATGGACACTGATAGCTGGTGCCAGAGCCATGGCCTGATGGTAAATGCCAAAACATGTATAATCATACCCTTCGGGAAAAGCAAGGTAACCCCAAGCTACCATATAGGTGGCAATCCTGTAAGCACAGAGGAGGTTATCATGGACCTAGGGACCCAGGTTGACAGTGGCCTTTCTCCTGACACTCACGTTGCTAACGTGGCTAGAAAGACCTTCTACATTGCCCACCTGATCAGGAAGGGATTCACATCCAGATCTAGTGAGGTCATTGTTCCCCTGTACTCTTCACTTATCAGACCAATGACCGAGTACAATGCCCCATTCTGGATGTATCTCACCCAACATCTGCAGCAATTGGAGAAACCCCAAAAGTCCCACACCAAAAGGATAAAAGGTCCCCAACATCTGTCATATGCTGCCAGATTGAAGACACTCCAGCTCTATTCAGTCACATACCGTCTGCTCAGAGGTGACATGTGCCTGACATGCAAGGCCATGTCCAACCAGGAAGTAATGGACATGCTCCACCTCAAAATCACCAAATCCACCAGAACCACTAGGGCAAGTGACTTAAACCTTAGCAGGGATATAAGTAGGACATATTGGAGGGATAGATGTACCACTCAGACTCTCTATGCTGTGGACTACAATCCCGGTCCATGTGAGGCAGAGCACCTCACTGGCTCTGTTCAAGGGGAATCTTTACCTGTGGATGGGGATCATAGGTTTACCCCGGGGATTGTCTCTGTGTCACTGCTGGACAGAGGCACGACAAACTAATGGGCACAGTATTGTTTCCATATAAGGGGTGGCGTATGCCACAAAACTCTGGGCTGGGATTATAACTGCCTTAGGGCAGATAGCCTAGTATAAACCTATGAACCTATGAACCTATCTGACCATGTTGCATTATGTTCGGATATGAACTACTTACAACAGCCTCATCCAACATCAGTAGTGTATTCCACAACATAGGTGTACATTGACAAACACTACTGATGTGCCCTAGACCATTTCTAATGCTAGTCAGAGAGTGTGTTTGTCCTTCGACACATTGTAAGTGTAGTTTGCCATGACATATGTCTTGTTTAGTATACTGTGCCTCTGTCTACCTGTGACATAACATTGATACCCAGGGTAAACCTACCATCTCCCATCCACTCATTAAGATTCCTGTTGAGGAGAATCAATGAGTGACTCTATGGATAACCTGTACTGGTAGTTTACTCATGCGTGGGGGTGGCTTCTGTGTTATGGATAATGCAGTACAGCTTGTCCTATGTATGTCAGTGCTGGGGTTCAGGTCCCTCATGTGCATAGCTCACTGCCATTCAGATTGTACAAGGTGCAGCATGTTCATTGATTCCAGCTTGGACATGGCTTTCTACATCAGGCACAGCTTGCGTCTGGGTGGCCAGCATGGCAGTGTGTGGAGTTGCACTCTGTTTAATCAGGCGACACATTACATGTGTTCCAGCTCGTTGATACTCCTGGTGAGGTACTGTTGTGGACTTTACAGTTGATGGAGGTGTCTGCTGAGGTACACCCACAGGGGCTGTTGTGGTCATTTGTAATGCTGATGAAGGATAACTGCAGAACCACAATGACCTCCCTTATCTAGATGTCATAACCTTCATGATTAGGTTGGTATATGGATTGTTTCTGTTAACACTACAGCCACATGTTTGTCCTATGCAGGATATCTATCACCTTGTGTACCCAGGTCCGTCATTACATGTGAAGTATGTAATGGGTTAACACCTATGTGGTAATTGGTGGTCACTTACTGTATATCCACAGAGGTTGACTATACAGTTTTCTCCATTTCACATGCTGACATGGCTATGGCACGGTTGTCTGTTTCTATGTGGCCCTTTTGTGGGATGCTTGTGTCAGCTGGAGTGTCAGATATGTTAGGCGGTTTGTAGTCCTCTGCAAACATGTTCAGGCACAGTCCTTACATGTTGGCCTGTACCTATGGGGCATATATACCAGACAGGGAAGGTCCCAGGACCAAGCTTTGTGGGATACCTGTTATATGTGGTTTGTAGTCTGACATGGCTGCAGCATGTCTGGCCATGTCAGTTCTGTCGTTGGTCTGGTTTGCAACCCCTCTAGTGACATTGGGGTGTATATATAAGCTGGTGAGCATATCTATATTGAACACATAGGGTATTGTATGGAAGGCTTTGCAAGGTCCAGCTACACTGTGTGGACCACATTGCCCTCATCAGTGACCTCAATCACTGTTTCAACTGAGTCACACATGTTTAGGGGTGGGGTCTGCACGTCATAAACCCACACTGGGTAGGGTCAGGTGTCAATAGATCCCCAATATCGTTATGTCTGCAGTACATGCTGTTCCTTTCCATAGCTGTGCAGACCAAGCTTCTCAGGATTCTCTGGTGGTTGTTTTTAGTATCCATTCAGGCGACACCTTTCTTGAGAACACCCACTGTTGTTGTACACTGCTCTTTGGGTACATATCCTGTGGTAAGGCTGACATAATGTCAGGGAGGCAGCAGTCTGCTGGGAAAGATATTTGGCATTATGAGGGGGGGGGGTTTGCATTGCACCTGTCAGGATGTATGTTGGCAATACGTGTGTGTGTTTGGTATGTTGTTTGTAATATTTGTGTGATCCAGAGCAAATCCAGGAATTCACAACACGCTTACTACCATCAGTTGCAACAGCCTTGGTGTTATCCTTAGTGTCCTGTACAATTTGTATCATAATAGGTTCATAGGTTCATACTAGGCTATCCACCCTAGGGCATTTGTAAGCCTAGCCACAGTGCATGTGGCTTTTGCCACCCCTTGCTATGTGAATATTATGGCCACTTATGATTTACTTAGCTGTGCCTCTGTCTGGACATGACACAGTAAAGACCCCCAGTGTACATCTACAATTATCCATCCATTTTGCTAACTTCCTGTTGAAGAGTGTCAGTGAGGGTCTCTGCCTAACATGTAGTGGTATTCTGTTCCAGGGTGTGGAGAGACTCAGGGTTAGGTATCTGTCCCTCCAGCACATCCTATTTGATTATGTGTTAAGGTTGACATCTCTGACTCACACAGCTCCGATGGCTTTGATTTTTCTGGGGTGGAGCATGTCCATTACTTCTGTGTTGGACATGGACTTGTACAACAGACATACAATGCCTCTGTGTTGGCAGTATGTGACTGCATTCGGCTGTGGTGTCTACAGCCAGGCAGCATATGAGATATAGTTGAGACCCTTTCTGACTCTTGCTGAGGTACCTTTGAGGTCTTTCTAACTGCTGCAGGTGCCAGGTAATGTACATCCCACATGAGGCATTGTATTACAATATGGTCTGATAGGGGAACAGTATAGGGGCACAATGACCTTTGTTGGCGTAGATGTGAATCCTTTCATGATACAGTGTCCAATATAGACAGTCTTCCTAGACAAATTGGCGCTGTGGCTGTCACATAACAGGTGACTGTCCACTTGTGTCACTAGGTCCCTGATTACTCCTTCCACACATAATGGTTTACCACCTATGTGGTAATTTGTGTGTACCTTGTTTTGTATTTGGTGGTACATTCATACTGTCCACTGTCTTCAGGACAGTGGGGTGGGGTTCCTGTGTGTGAGAGTGTGGTCTGTAGCATGCTACAGACTGTACAGCAGTCTTGCCTACAGTTAGTTGCACATGGGTGGACTGCAATGACATAAGCATTGTCAGTTAACTGGACGTATGGCTGTCTGTGCTGAATATGGATACTCACCCTCCTTTTATGTTTTGTTACAGGTTTTGTGGCCATAACACATGATATGTGGTATTACCTGGTAGTGCTGGTGTGCTGTCACGAGGCTTGCAGCAGGTTTGTATCACTGGACAGACATCAATGTTCTCCATACTGGGGAGGGCCTCAGGAGCATGCATATTGAGGTTTACACATCTGGCATTGATCAGCATTACCCTTCTGTTTCTTTCCAGTTTTGTGTTCTATGGTGGTGGGTTGCTCTTTTCGGCCTTGACTACGGGAGGATCTCTGTAGTTTGCAAAAGCCTTAGGCAATATCCAGATGCTCATGGGTAACAGGTGCAAGCCATCCCTGGGACAGCAGCATGTCTCACTATGGAGTCACCTATTACAACTGTATCAGGCATGTTGTTTCTCCTTCTGTCCTGTGACTGTTTGGCACACCAGCTTTGTGTACTATGTGTTACATGTGCTATGTCTGGGGTTTGTTTTATTGGGTATCTGCTTTGGAGGCTTGTGTTGGTGTTGTGTGTTTGTAATTAGGGCCTCTGGGAATGTTTTTTTGTTTATGTGTTTGGTTTATAGTCGTTGTAGGTCTATGTGGGACTGGGTTTGTGGTGTATGTGGTTACCTTGTCCTCCTGACTACTTTTGACAGTACTGATTTGGGGGTGCTCAGGCCCCGGTTTGGCTACCTGTTTGCGTCTATCACATACATTTGTATTTATTAGGGTGAGTTGTTTTTGTGTGTGTACTTGGGACAGGTGTCACATTGCCACTGGATTCACAGATTATACTTGTTTTGCCTGGCCTTAGTGGATTGTATGTGTGGACACATTTTATTGCCATACTAGTGATCACTGATTACTTCACTTTTCATGTTTGATCTATCATGTGGTAGCTTCCTCATTCTCTTCAATGGTTTAGTAATTTATGGTGTCCAGCATGCCAGATGCCTGGGTGTATGGCATTGTGTCTTGTTGTTTGTGATTGCAGACTCAAAGCACTCTTGGCTGTGTTCATGGTATGCCTGTATAACATGTTCTGCAGTGTGTCCCATATTCTGGACCTGCACAGGGCTTTTCATGGATTCCACATTGGTTTGTAGGGGTGCAAGCTATGCTTTATACATGTGTTTCACTGTGGTAGTCTGGCCAGGGACTGGGGTCGTGATGTGTAACTACAGTGTGAGTACTCTATGGTCTGGTCTTACCAGTGAGGGATACACTTCTCATCTTGACATCCGGTACACATATTTCTGATTATCACATCCAGTATGCTTACCCCTCTTGTGGAAGTGTTACATTTTGCATGTCCGTTTTGTTTGATGGAATCTGGGAAATTGTCTGCACTTGTGTCAGTGCTAGTATAATACAAAGAGTATAGTGACAAACACCTCAAAAGCTGACTTCACACTTCTTTGGACTGAGATGGTATCCATTAAGCCCACTGGGCCAGTGGAAACCACAACACACAATGGTGACTCCTTCACAGACACTTTCTACGGACATCTCCGAGATAGCATGGACCATGCAATCACAAATAAAAACATGACCCTCTCCACCAAGGGAAAGTGGCCTGTCTGGTGGACCCCAGCCATAAACAAACTGTATAACAGATGAAGGATACTAATGCAAGACAGAGCTACATCTCCTAAAGGGAAGGCAGCTGTGAGCAGCACTAGTAAAAAGCTACATTCTCTCATAAAGACATCCAAGGTCAACTTTGAGACATAAACAACAAAGACGATAAAGATAACCACACTGCCTTCTTCAGTTATATCAGACACCTGGGTGGGAACCCTCAGATATGCTCTGAATTGGTACACAACAACATATATTTCAGTGACCTGACAGATACTGGCAACATTCTGGCAGACAGGTTCAGTGCAATTTCCCCCCCTCCCTCACCCCCAATAGAAGATAGTTATCACAGATGAATGTAACCTCACTGTCATCTCAGATGTCCATGTGAGAGCCGCACTCAGCAAAGACAAGAACACAGCATCAATGGGACCTGATGGTATCCCCAGTTGCATGCTATGTGAACTCCAGAAGGAGCTAAACCTGTATATACAAATGCTATATAACCTTAGCCTTGCTACAGGATATGTACCTGAACACTGGCGTACAGCAACAGTGGTCCGACTCCACAAAGGAGATGCCTCCACAGACCCTGGGAACTACCACCACACAAGCAACCAGCCTTGTCTGCAAAGCTATGGAAAGAGTCATTATGGAGCTCTTAAACAGAGACATTGGTGACCTACAGACCCTTGATCCCACCCAGTTCAGCTTTGTACAGGGCAGATCCTGCCTTTTGCACCTAGTTGACTATTTTGATACTGTCAGTAGGGCCATTGATGAGGGCTACGCGGTCCACACAGCCTACCTGCACTTGGCTAGGGCCTTTGACACAATACCCCACGCAGGCATCATAGACAAGCTCAACAGCTGAAATATAACATCATATGTCACAGGATAGTTTGCAAAATGGCTAAGAAACAGAACCCATAAAGTCGACATTGCAGGTGCCTTGTCATATTCAAAGCCAGTCACAACTGGTGTCCCACAAAGATCTGTCCTGGGACCCCTCTTATTTGGCATTTACTTTTCAGATGTGAAAGCAAACATAGGAGGGTTGTGGCTTACAAAGTTTGCAGCTGACTGCAACCTAGGCACCATAAGTGAATACATCAGCCGGCACACACATCCTACAGAATGCCGTCACAAAGACAGATAGCTGGTGCCGGAATCATGGCCTGAAACTGACTGCAACTGATGTGTAGTCATCCCCTTTGGGAGGAACAAAGTACCCACAAATCAATACATGGACAGCAACCCACTGAGCACAGAATACAAATCAGACACCTGTGGACACATGTAGATAGTGACATCTCATTTGACACCCATGTTGCCAAAGTGGTTAGAAAGACTTTCTATCTTGCCCACCTTATCATGAAGGGTTTTCCATCCAGATCACAGGAGGTCATTGTACCACTATACTTCTCCCTTATCAGGCCCATGCTTGAATACAAAGACCCATTTGGTATGTACCTTACCCAGCACTTGCAACAGCTGGAGAGACCCCAAAAGTACCTTACCAAGGAGATCAGGGGTCTACAACACATGTCATATGCTTCCAGACTAAAGGAAATCCAGCTTTATTCAGTGGCATACCGCATACTTACAGGTGACCTATGCCTGACATACAAGACCATGTCCAATCAGGATGTGGTGGACATGCTCCACTACAAGCAATCCAACTCCACCAGAACCATGGGAGCTGAAGATTTGAACCTCAGCACATACATGTATAGGACATGCTGGAGGGACAGAGTCATAACTCAGAGGCTTCTCACACTCGAGCAGAGTATCCCAGTTCATGTTAGACAGAGTCCCTCACTGACTCTCTTGAAGAGAAGTCTGGACAAATGGATGTGGGATTGTAGTTTTACCCCAGGGGTCCTCCCTGTGTCACTACTAGACAGAGGCACAGTCAAGGTATTCAATTATGTACGGGGGTCATAATGTGTCACTACTAAGTGAGAGGCACAATATTCGGAATCTATTCTGTACACTTATTACCACTATAAGGGGTGGCAATAGCCACATCACTATGGCTAGGCTTATAAATGCACTAGGGCAGATAGCCTAGTAGTAAACTATGAAACTATGAAACTATGGTGTATGTGTAGGTATTGTCAGTCAAGCAATATAATGTGGTTTGGGGGCTTGATATCTTCCTGTCTTCCAACAGTTTTTGTCTATTCCTTCTAGCATGTCAAGGGATCAGTTGCTAGTGTCCTCTCCTGCTCAGCTGGTGAACCTGGGAATATTGAGGCAATGTTACAATTGACTCATGTACACAGACAACCCTCTCCTTCTCCCACAAAACACAAATGCATGCAAGAGATGCAACTATATAGCCAAACTGGAGGCTGAGCTCTCTCAACATAGGACTGGCAGGACCAGAGAGGAGGAGAAGGTGACCACACACACTACAAACCCAGTCTCACATAGCACTATCACAACTTCAAATCATACACATAAACACACAAAGACATACTCGGAGCCTCTGATCACAGATCTACCATAACAGCAGAGGCCACCAAAGCAGACACCCAAACAACTGCCTCCACAGGGCACAGCACATGCAACACATAGACCACAGAGTCAGTGTGCCAAACATTCACAGCCCTTAAGGCCAAACACAATGCCAGACACACCCGTCATAGGTGACCCCATCGTCAGACACACTGATGTCCCGCTCACCAGATTGAGTAAGGAGAAGGTCACAGTAAGCTGCCTATTGGGCACTGGAATCCACCACATAATGCAAGCACTCAGGTCACTCAACTGCAAGTACAAGTATGACTCAGTCATTGTCCATGCTGGTGTGAATGACCTGAGATGTACCTCCCTGGACTACATGAACAGAGACATAGAGGAGCTCTCTGATTATGTAGCCCAGGCAGGTATGACCCTGACCTTGAGCAGTATCCTACCTTCACCAAGAATGATGCCACAATACAGAGACAAGATGACCAGCTGTAATAATTGGCTTAATCTATGGTGTCATTCAAAGGGGATCCAATGTCCATCTGCCTGGGATGACATGCTGGACAAGCCACGCTGATTCGCAGGGGACGGCTTGCACCTGTCACCCCTGGGCTTCCGGAATATGGCTAGGGCTCTTGCCACCCCCATTGTGCCTTTTTTAGGCAAGGCTCAGATTCTAAACCTACCACCCTAGAACACAAAGAAGGAAATAAACTAAGGGTAATGCTGCTCAATGCCAGACGTCTCAACCTCAAGATGCACGCACTCGAAGCCCTTCTCAGTATGGAGAACATCAATGTCTGTGCTGTGACTGTAACCTGGTTCAGGGCTCCTGACAGCACCCCGGCAGTATCAGGTGTTACCTCATATCATGCGTTCCGGCCCCAAAATCCAGACGACACCAGGGAAGGAGGGTGGGTGTCCATATTCATCAAGGACACCCTCACCTCAAGGTTGCTGGCAACACACGATGCATCAGAGGCCATCCAGGTGCAATTAACTGTAGGCAAGGCTGCTCAGCAGTTTGTAGCAGGTTACAGGCCACCCTCTCAAACTCAGGAACCTCACACAGCTTTCCTGAAAACACTGGAGGGGATAAATGTATCTCCAAACACCATCATAATGGGTGATTTCAACTATCCAAATATAGACTGGGATCACTACTCAAGCCCCAACACTCTAGCCCAAAGGTTCCTAGAGTTCATAACCTCATATGCCATGGAACAACTAGTCACCATCCCCACAAGAGGAGACAACATACTAGATCACATCATCACGTACATGGGGTCACAATGTTCAACACCAGAAGTATACCCATCATTGGTGAGATCAGATCATAAACTAATCTCACTGAAAGTCCACATCCTGCCCCCACCCCAGATAAAAAAGACCACCGTGAAGAACTTCTCAAAAGCCGACTTCACACTTCTAAAGACTGGTGTGGTCTGTTTCAAGGCCCCCAAGCCAGCGGAAACCATTACCCAAGCCGCTGAATCACTTAGACATGCCTTCTACCAGCACCTCCAGGACTGCATGGATCAGGCAATCCCACACAAAACAGAGACTCTTTGTACCAAAGGCATGCGTGCAGTCTGGTGGACCCCAGCCATAAACAAGCTCTACATCAGAAGGAAGGAGCTACTACAAGATAGAGCAAAATCCGTAGTAGGGAAGACACCCCTGCTCATTATAAGTAAAGAACTGAGATCTCCCATAAAATCATCCAGGGCACATTTTGAGAGAAAACTCACTAGGGACTCAGAAGACAATCATGAGGCCTTTTTTAGCTATGTTGGAAACCTGGGAGGTGACTCCCAGATATGCTCAGAATTAGTTCATAATGATGTAAAAATCACTGAACCTACAGACATTGCCAACATACTGGCTGACAGGTTCAGTGCAGATTCCCCCCCCCCCAAAGGGAGGGATATCTATACCAGGGGATTGTAGCCCCCCAAACATCTCAAATGCTCAGGTGAGAACTGCTCTATCCAAGGCGAGAAACACAGCATCCATGGGACCAGATGGTGTCCCCGGTTGTGTGGCTCCATGAACTCAATGAGGAATTAAACCCGCAGTTAGGGCAGCTGTTTAATCTTAGCCTCACCTCAGAATACATACCCAAGGAGTGGTGTATGGCAATGGTGGTCCCACTTCACAAAGGAGGTGCCTCCACCGACCCCGGACACTACCGTCCCATCAGCTTGACCAGCCTGGTCTGCAAAGCTATGGAGAGGATCATAATGGAACTCATAAATGAAGACATAGGGGACTTGCAGACTTTGGATCCAACCCAGTTTGGCTTTGTCAAGAGCGATCATGCCTTTTAAACTTAGTTGACTTTTTCAGAATGGTCACCAAGGCCATTGACAAGGGCAAAGCAGTCCACACAGCCTACCTTGACCTGGCAAAGGCTTTCGATACAATACCCCACTCAGGTATCATTGACAAACTCACCAGCTTAAATGTAGACCCATACGTCACAAGATGGGTTATAAAATGGTAAGTGACAGAACCCACAGGGTCAAGGTTGCTGGTGCCATGTCACACTCCAAGCCTGTCACAAGTGGTGTCCCACAGGGCTCAGTCCTGGGCCCACTTTTGTTCGGCATCTACTTTTCAGTAGTACAAGCAAACACAGGAGGATTATGGCTGACAAAGTTTGCAGATGACTGCTAACTGGGAACCATAGTTGAAAACCCATCTGACGCAGACATCCTTCAGACGGGTCTCACAGAAACGGATAACTGGTGCCAGAGCCATGGCCTACAGTTAAACGCTAAACAATGCATAGTCATACCCTTCGGGAAGAACAAGGTTACCCCTAGTTCCCATATAGGTGTTACTCCTCTAAGCACAGGAGTGGTTATCAGGGATCTGGGCACCCAGGTTGACAGTAACCTTTCGTTTGACACTCACATTGCCAAAGTAGTTAGGAAGACCTTCTACATTGCCCAGGGATTCACATCTAGATCAAGGGAGGTCATTGTTCCCCTGTACTCATCACTCATCAGACCAATGATTGAGTACAATGCCCCATTTGGAATGTATCTGACCCGACACCTGCAGCAATTGGACAGGCCCCAAACATTCCTCACCAGAAGGATAAAAGGTCTCAAATGTATGTCTTATGCTGCCCGACTGAAGGAACCCCAGCTGTATTTAGTCACCTACCGTCTGCTCAGAGGTAGCCTGTGCCTGACATACTAGGCCATGTCCAACCCGGAATTAATGAACATGCTTTACCTCCAAACCTCTAAATCCATCAGAGCTACAAGGGCAAGAGACTTAAACCTCAACACGGCTATTAATTGGGCGTGCTGGAGGGACAGATTCATCACCCAGAGACTCCCTATGCTGTGGAACATCATCCTGGTACATGTGAGGCTGGGCACCTCGCTGGCTTTGTTCGAGAGAAATCATGACCAATGGATGGGAGATCGCAGGTATACCCCAGGGATAACATCAGTGTCACTGCTTGACAGAGGCACAGCAAAATAATGGGCATATTATCCTTAGAACTGAAGGGGTGGCGGAAGCCACAAAACTCTGGGCTAGGCTTATATATGCCCTAGGGAAGATAGCCTAGTATGAACCTATGAACCTATGAACATAGGCCTGGTGCAGTTCCTGCTATTAGGACAGTGGTCTGCAGCAAGCTATTTAGTAGTAGGCAGTTTTAGCAATTGGTATTTGACCATGGCTAATCCATGTTCCTTCTTGTTGTGGTACCAACATGGGGGTGTGGTTATCCATGACATTTATTGCTAGTCACCCTCGTTTTGTAGCTTGTTCCATGTTTTTGTACATAAACATCCCTGTATGAGGTGTGACCTGGTAGTGTTAGGGTGCTGGTGTGGGCTTTGACCCAGTTGTCTATTACAGCACTGATATCTACATCCTCTATACTGTGTGCGTTTACACTGCACGCATCTTGCTGTTTATACTTCTGGCATTGGGTAGCATTACATCTAGGTTCCTATCCCTTGTGGTACCTATGAATGTGGGTTTGTGTTTTTGTGGTTTGTGATTGGTGAGGGTGGATGTTAGTCAGGGTCCTCAGGTGTGCATATGGTACATGGTGGTACATTACTTGACACATGGCATTCATGCCTCAGGTGGTGCTGCAGGGCTGCCTCTGTTGGATGCACATACTACACTCCCTGTACATGTTTGGAAGCAGGTTGTGTCATGTTAGGCATCCCTGTTACTATATGAGTGAGTCAGAGTGGGTATCAGTCCCAGTGTTCCTACTGACCAAGTGTATGTGCTATGCGTTGCCTCTTTGCCAAGGCCAGGGCATACTGGGCACGCCTCCTTCTGCCTACTGGGGCAAGGTCAAGTTGTTCCTCCTCCGAGTCACCCTCTGCCTGTGGTGGCCTTGGCAATGGTGGGGGTATGTTTGGCCCAGCCCTATGCTGGTCCTGCTGCAGCTGTTTCTGCAGGATCATATTATGTAGCATAGCACATATCATGATCATTTGGGTACATGTAGTTGGTGTGTACTGCAAGGCTCCACCAGATGTGTCCAGACACCGGAACCGTGACTTGAGCAGCCCAAACACATGCTCTATGACATTACATGTTTGTGCGTGTGCCTCATTATGGCGTTCCTGTTCAGGTGTGTGTGCATTTCTGATGGGTGTCATCAGCCACAGCTCAAGTGCATAACCTGCATCCCCCACTAGGTGTCCGTGTGGGAAGTCCCCACTGGCAAATGATTGGTACAGCTGCGTCAGATGCCAGATGTGGGAATCATGGTAGCTCCCAGGGCAGCCAGCACACACATTCATTATTATGCCCTGGGCATCACACATGACCTGGCAGTTGATGGAGGGGAAGCCCTTGCGGTTCATGTAGGCTCTACCCCGCTCACCGGCTGGTGCTCTGATGCATATGTGCGTGCAGTCTATTGCACCCAATACCTCAGGGTATCCCGCTATTTGCTGGAAGAGATGCATATTGCTGGCCACAACCTCACGGGCATTGGGGAAATATACATGATCACCGACATGTGCTGACATGGCATCCAGGAACTGGTGCAGTACCCTGGAGGCTGATGCCTGTGATATCCCCATCATATCACCAGTTGGTCTCTGGAAGGTACCTGTTGCTAGTATTCTTAGGCCAACACATACCTTGGTTTCCACTGGGATGGGTTCCCCTCTGTTGGTTCTGTGTGTGAGTCGTGGCCTGCACAGCTCAACAATTTGCTGCAGAAGGTCTCTGTCCACTCTGTAGCTCTACTATCTCCAGCTCATGTAACCCATGGTAGGTGACCCTGGGCCTGTATACTCTTCTCCTTCTCCTCACTCTGGGTTGTCTGTCAGCATCTGCATTGTCACCACCCTCAGCAATTCGCCTATGCCTGATTATAACAGCTATGGCAGCCCCTAGCATTTCTGCTCTGAGTTCAGCTTTTTTCAGTTTTCAATTCTGATAGCTTACTTTCTTGCAGTATCTCTTCTGAGAAACAGCCTGCACTGCTCTTTGCAGTGTTTTAAGTGCTGGGTTGGGCTTCTAGTCTGCCTGTGTAATTGCCTGCTTCCAATTGTTTCCAGCAATTAACTCCAGCAGTATCCTCTGGCAGTTTCCCTGTATTTTGGTTGTTTCCTGTTTCCTCTCTGTTTCCTCAGGGGGAGCAATGTGCACACCAGCTTAAGCACGCTCACAGTTACTTAAACGCGCGCACACGTCCTTACAAGGTGTTAAACGCGCACACACATCCTTACACGGTGTGAACTTGGCTGATTCATGTTAAAACGCGCGCACACAGCCTTACACACGTGCACGCCCACGCAAACCGTTGTAAACGGTTTGCCACACGCTCCCACATGTTGAACCTGCCATACACGCGCGCACACGCGCACATGCACGTATATCAAGAAAGTTGGAGTGTAGGGATAGTGTGCACCCTCTGTTTCTTGACTTTTCTAGTGTTCTGTTGGGACACACCTCTCTCCCTGATGTCTGTCTGTCATCTGTCACCTTACATTGCCCTCCAATCTGCTACATTAATTTCTATCATTCCCCCCCGTGATGTCAGCTACCTCTTACTCTGTTCCTCCCCCTTCTGTAACTCTTACACTACTCAGAAAGTGCTCATTACCTATGTGGCAGTGTGATTCAGTATTGTAACCCTCATTTACATAGGATTGCCTAGTAATGCTTAGTTACATATCTTACACGAGCTTCCCCCCCTTGACAACCACTACACGGAGGCCATATTGTTTTTGGTCTGCTAGTCCCTCCATTGGCATTCCATGTAATACATAAATCCCACAATTGTGGGCTTATAAGCTTCGGTTTTCACTTTTAGGCAGCGCACCCCGTTTGCGCGGGTGTGCGCTGCAGTTAAACATCATAATCCCACGGAAAAAAAAAAGTTATTTAAAATATTTTTGCAACACTTTTTCATGCCAATGGCCACATATTTGGCCATTGGCATGCTAAATGAAACAGATGCACCCTTTATTTGGAGCTGACATAGCTCCGTTTTCAATTTTGCAGAAATGTACTCAGTTGTCAGCTGAGTACATTTCTGCAGCTAACACGTCCATTACATGGACTGGTTTGGCTTTCTTGGATCGCTCAAATACCTCATTTGCATATCTTTGAGCTGCAAATGAGGTATTGAGCATTTCCACGCCTAGTCCGTGTAAGAGGCGTGTTAGCTGTCTCTTACACGGAGGTTTGGGCTGTTCCTGGATCGGGAGGCTTACACTACTCTTAAACTCCGTGTAAGCCTTCCTGAATCTGGCCCAATGTAAATCTCAGAGCCAATAAAAAAATGGAAATTATACTAAATTCCAAGGGTGAGCAGTGTCTACATAAACAAGTGCTGTAGCAGTACAACTAGTGATGCAAAAACAAATGTTAATATATGCTTAAACATAAAAGTGAAATATATTATTTAAGAACATATTTTGAAGGACCTTTTTTGAAAAAACATTATAAAAAGCAGCCTCTCAATAATAAGACAGTGTTTGGGTAAGAGGGGAAACTTTAGCGTTGCTACCTGAGAACGCATTTAATATTTAGGCTTTCATTCAAACCAGGCGGTGCATCTGAATTGAATCTAAGCTGCCAACTTAATTCTTTTACTTCAAGTAGTGTATTGATGTCACCAAAGAATGAATCTATCTTCTGTAATATAAGAAAAGTGAAATTGGCAAAATTATCACATAATAAACTATGCTTAAGAAGGGCATTTTTGGAATCATTCCTTCTAATTGCTGCCAAATTTTCTTTTATTCTAGCAGAAAACATTCTAGAGGTTTTGCCAATATAGAACGCAGGACAAGAATTGCACACTGCTGCATAAATAACATTCATAGATTTGCAATCTAAATGACTATGAAACTGATTCTGAAATTATTGTGTTTAAAAAGACATAAGCACTGCCCTTGAAAATGTATGGACAAGTGACACAAGTGCCACAAGGAAACATACCAACTGTATTTTCTGAAGAAGTGGAAGCATCTAAAATAAAGTGAGAGTCTCTGTTATCAAAAGCTGTTCTAAGAGACTTGGTTCTCTTGTGTAAAAAAAACTGGAGTCATTCCCAATTTATTAGACACCTCTTGACTATTTGTCAAAATATCCCAGTTATTGAGAATAATATTCCTGATGGGAACAGCATCCCTACAAATGGGGATAGGAAAAGCAACTGACCAGTCTCATACATGGGTCTCAGGAGAGGGAGATACTAAACTGGATGAGGGAATATTATTGGGATCTGAAGGAACAGTACCAAGCAAGGAATTTGTAACAGACGGGGAAGGAGCTACAAGTTCTGTGTGTCTTCTAGGTGTAAAGCCCTTAGAAATAATGGGGGGAAATTTAGATGCCCTGGCCTCAGAAACATCAGTAATGATCCTATCTAGTAGAAGTGGAGGGTAATTTCTTTCCACCAGCAACGATTTTAGGATATTGCATTTAGTAACAAATATATATATGTAATATATATATATAAATAAATATATATTATATAAATATATATATATATATAAATATACATATATATATATATATATATATATATAAATATATATATATATATATATATATAAATATATATATATATATAAATATATAAATATACATATATATATATAAATATACATATATATATATATATATATATAAATATACATATATATATATATATAAATATACATATATATATATATATATAAATATATATAAATATATATATATAAATATAGATATATATATAAAAATATATAAATATATATTTATATAAATATGTATAATCATATATATATATATATATATATATATATATAAAAACACACGCACGCAAAAGCAGGTACAAATTCCTCAATGGATCTATGTCGAACCCGGAACCCCGAACTCCTGACCTTTACGATATGTTTCGGGACTACATTGATGCAGTCACAGGACTGGAAGGATGGTAAGTAGAGGCGCCTCTAGTTGATTTTCCCGCCTATTCCGTCAACCTGGTTTAGTTTCTACAGGAACTTCTAAGCTCTACTTCCGACAGCGTTAAACTGCACGTTGCTATGGTGACGCGTACACTATTCTTTCTCAACTTGTGCAGGTGTTAAGTAGTGTCTGGGGTTGTTGGAACCATTTAGTGGGATTCTAAAATATTTGGTTTGGTTTAGCACATAACAGCTGAAGGTGCAAGGTAAGTGTCTTGTACTGTTCTGCGGTTTGGTCTTTTCTTGTATTTTCACAATATCGAATGTGGCCATACGTGTTTGTTACTGTTGAGATTCTTCGCTGGTGGCCTTTTTGAAACATACTGACAAAAGGATATGTGTTTTGGTGTTAGTAATCCACCCGTCTCCCGCAAAAGTGTTGTCTGTCCCACCGAAGAGCTTTGAGGTTAAGCTTTGAAAGATACGCATTTCATCCAACACTGACGTGTGTCTGAATTGTTCTGCATCACTGAATTCGTCGTTTTAATCTTTAGTACGTAAAGTAATCATTTATATCTAGTTTGTTTACGTTGATAATTAACTTGTATACAGAGGACATTGTTTTAGTACATCTCCCACTCGCACAAAATTATAAATTTGTAGGGTCACCTCACAACAAGAGGTTCTCCGGTTCGATCCTCGGCTGGGGTGCCTTTTGTGTGCAGTCTGCATGTCCACCTTGTGATCGCGTGTTTTTTTTCCGGTTGCTCCGGTTTCCACCCACATCTTTAAAAACATGTTGTAGGTGGATTGGGCACCCTTGAGTGCGTGCATGTATGTGTCTTCTGTGGAAGGTAGGGTGCCGGTCTGGCAACTCGACACTGTAAAAACTCCTCTGCCAATCATGAGCGTACATGTGATCCGCCGTGGCGACCCCTAATCCCAAAAAGCCGAAAGAAGAAGTATAACTTAAGAAATGAATATTCTATATCCAATTGGTTGTGATTGTAAGAACGGCTGGTGTCCTTATACACCCTGTTGAATTCGTGGAAGAGAGAGCTTTGCAGACGGTAGTAATGGAAAACAGATTTCACAGGTTTTGTATAGATCTGGGGAATGCTTTCATCATGGATTCTTGGCACTTTAGTTATTTAAGCGTACAACTTTAAAGTCTTATAAACATGTTTTTAGAGTTTTTATACGCAGTAGATGGCATGAGTATAGCGGTTTATAAGTGAAAATGGCATACCAACCCAGGAATTTAGTGATGTATGTATTGTAAATTATACCTCACAAAGTGTTCATAGTTCAGCCGGGGAAAGAAGTACAAGTTGCTTAAACAACTGTATACATAACATATATAAATAGAAGGAGAGAACTGGTTTTTGTGATTAGCAAAAGAAAAACACACAGTTGTAGATATGTCTTTTATAGATGTGTATCTCTGCAAATCTCTCTTTATAGATATATCTATATAGAGGGAGAGAGGTCTATAGATGTGTCTGTAGCTATATATCTCTCTACATGTAGTTTTAGATAAAAATTAATATATATATATATATATATATATGTGTGTGTAACAAGATTTATGTTAAGTAATATTAACTGTCTGCATTCATTATTATTATTTCTGAATAGAATAACAACTGTTACTGAAATCAAGGGTAAGAATGGAATTAACTTAGTTTTTTGTTGTTGTTGTTACAAATTAGACTATCTAAAACTAACAATCAAATTCCAACAGAGTACCCCAAAACATTTTAAGGTAATACTGCTGTGGAGGTTCCAGAATTTTATTAAATTCATATGACAAAAATACCTCACTGGCAACTTCCAAAGTCACACAATTCCTATAGTACTAGCCTAGTAGCTGTCAAGAAAACAAAGCTCCCAGTAGACGTGCTCCGGACCCATTGCCTGTATTAATTCTAATATGCACAAATTTTTATCCTGAATTCATCCATTCACCACACACATTCACTCCCCAACTTGAAGACGAACAGTCTGTGCAAAACCACCAAAGGACACGCTTTGTTGGCAAGCAAAGTAGGCAACTCTGTATGCAGTTAATCACAACTATTTATTCAGCAACATTCCTAGACACAAAATGAACCACTCTCACAACCCATAATATCAAAAAGAAGGGCGTTGCAATGTATTGCTCCATCTCAACAGCAGCTCAATCATGTGCACCCCACCCCTTTCACTTTGGACCACATTTCATACCCAGTGATAATCCCAGCTTCCACCAGGGATAGTTGGAGGCGATACCTGTGTCACTGCCATTCTTCCCTTGGATTGTCATTCCCATCCTTCCTTGCCACTGCATCAGTTCCCCAACTAGTAATCAAACCTGGGTCTCCCTGGCCATAGTTGGGACTTTATTCCCTCTAAGGTATATGGTACAGTTCTTGTGTAATTTTCGTTAATCCACTTGACTTTTGTATTCAAAAAGTTATCTGCTTCCTTGGCATGTTAGCAGCAGTGTATTTTTATTCTTGTCATGTCTCCAGAGACCGGATTAAAAAAAAAAATTCCATGCACTGCCATGAGCCTTCCGAGTTTTCCTAAACTTAGGCAGTTATAAAATATGACTCTCATGATTCCTCGTACCGAGTATGCTAATGAGAAATGATAAAGATGTTTTCCATTGGTAAGCTAAAGTTTAGAATATATATAAATTGGCATTGCACACCAATTTATAAAGGTTTTACCTCTATTTGATCATCTGAAAATAAACCAAGTTACGCTTTTCCAAAAATGCAGTTCTGAGAAACAAAACTTGAAAACCATAAAAAGAAACACCACCAAAACATTTTTGCAGGGGAGTAAGCCGCACACCAATTTATAAAGGTTTTACCTCTATTTGATCATCTGAAAATAAACCAAGTTACGCTTTTCCAAAAATGCAGTTCTGAGAAACAAAACTTGAAAACCATAAAAAGAAACACCACCAAAACATTTTTGCAGGGGAGTAAGCTCCCCAGCTAACCCCTTTCTCCTAAATTGTATATATACCAAATCCACGGCCACACTATAGTGGAGGAAAAGGAAAATTCTCCCAAAAGTGCGCCAATAACTTGCACAGTATAACTTATTGTGATTAAATGAACAGTGACATTCATCTTTCAATGAAAAGACAGATAGTCAAATAATTGTGAGCGAATCATAGGTGTATTGATGTATAGATACCATAAAAGTGTAATTTTGAAAAGTGGAAGTCCCACAACAGCTTTGGTGGTGCTGAGACTTCCCCCAGCATGTTGGCCACAGATCTGTAGGCATGGCAAGGAGAATGCTCCTTTGTAATACAACAGAAGAACTACAAGTGGAGAGATGCTATCTGCCAACCAGGAAGTCTGACAGCAACAGCATCATTGTAGATAGCCCCACCAGTGTCTTATTCATAGTACTGCAGGCATTTCAGCATTTCCCTGTAATGCTTGCAGTATTAAAACTGACATATATGGGGAGCACACTGCACTGGCACCATGTTGTGTAGGATTTCCAGCACTCGCCATTGCATATGTGCCCTTCATTACCATTATAGGACGGTATCATCTTCTTCATGAACTTGTAATGAGTTTAAAACAAAAAGAATGCAAGAAATATGAAGTAACACACACAACATGATACTGTTTCAGTCTCTACCTTAACACCTTAGAGTAAGGCTGCTTTCCCTATAATGTTTGCACTACTAATGCTGACCTTCTTTGAACATTGCTGGCAGGTAGACATCAAGATCTCCAGGTTTTGGACTATGCCTAATGTTTTGAACCACATTACCCTTAATAGCACCAACATTTTCAATTTCTTTGCTCATTTTGTTTAGGGAATTCTTACAGTAATGAAATTGCTCCCCTGGTCTAGTGAATCTGTTTTTTCTGTGCATTGTCTTGTTGCAGTTTTTGAATACTAATTCGTTCCATTGAGACAGCATCTACTATAGCCATAACTCATGGCTGCGTATGGGTAATGCTGGATTTACCCACGGTTGGTGTGGTCTGGTTATAACAAAGCTAGCTGTAGGTAAATCAACATTACCCACACCCAGCTGTGGGTCATTGCTATTATATAATGACATTATTTAAGAAAAAAGTTACTTTGTTAATGTCCTTGTATAATGGCACCATGCTGCTCTTCTGCATTTTCCAAGGAATTCTAGGACTTTCTTGATGTACTGTGCATATGTATGGGACTTTCTTTCCCACGCTTATGCAGTACATCAGTGCTGTGTAAAGGAAACAACGGAGAAAGGAAGATCTCTGTTGCTTTTTTGTTTGTTTTTAATTAAAAAAATGAAATTGAGAGACTTTTAATGTACAGGAGAGACAGAACAGCTATAATATAAGGATAATCGAGTATGTTTCTCCAGTTTTGCATAATGCACTGATTATCCTTGTATTTTTCTCTATCCCATGTATCTACAAGTCTCGCATTTTTGAAAGTTTATTTAAAAAAATAAAAAAGTAGAGTTTCCATAGCCTTTATTATTAGAAGAATATCCGGGTGACTGGTCTTTTTTTCCATTGGTATATGCTCGATTTTGAATGTTAATAGCTAGTCATTGGATAATATTCCATTAACATGAGGTTATTCTACAGCAACTGCAGAATGACACAGACACACATGTGCTACAGGCTAAGCAGCTATATCTTTTACTGTAATAGTAGCAACTGTCTAGGCAAGATAAAATCTCATGACATCATACATGCTCACTAATCTAATGTGGTTCTTAAAGACATTGCATTATAATAACAAGGTCTGAAGCTCTAATAGCAGTCACACTGAGATCATGTACGAGATGCAGTATGTTTATTGCAGCTGTACTAATTTCAGTCCTGGACCTTGATAAAATAATAATGGGTGTACTGATATGATACAGTGTCTTGTTAGTCATTCAGTCAGTGGCTATTATGTGGTCTGAATCAAAAGTTAAAATATTAAAACTTTAGATGTTTAGGAGATATCCTTAATAATGGGCAAGGTAGAAGGCTTTCCTGTTGCAGTGGGTATGTGGTGGTCAAAGGAGAGTTAACTATCTATGATGGTGCCTAGTCTTTAACAGCAGTACCTGTATTAATGGGAGTGTCATTTACATGGTAGGTGTGGAAGACTATGTATTTTACTAACTGTACCATACTACATTTTTTGAAATTCATCTTTCGACTGTGATTCTGAGACAGCAAGGTTGTCGGAGCTAAGCCCTCTTGGTTGATTTGAAATTTTTTAGGGGACATGATAGTGCAGTCTTCAAGTCCCCAACAAACTTGGTCAACCAGAGGTATTTAATGTCAGATTTGACAACAGAAGAGGTAGATTCCAAATATAAGTGGTCCCAGAACATAGCGCTGGGGTATTCTTGTGGTGGAAGGTCTATTAATTCTAATAGAGGTACCATCGTTCTTTTAGCAAGCTGGCAGTCCAGTGGGTTACATAAGGACGTATATTGATTTTGACCATTTTGTCGATTATTCCTGAGTAAGTCATAGCATTAAAATTAACTAAACCAGGGTAGGCTGTGTGCCAGGATTACTGTTGTGTAGTGTTTCAATCAGTCTTTTTTTAAAAAATCAACTAAATTAGTGATGTGTGATGTACCTTTTACCAACTGAAATTAATTTGGGTGTAGATATTGTAGGTTTTCTGTTTGCCTGTTTTGGAGATGCATGATGATACATCCCATAACCTTGCAAATGAAGCTGTTGAGGATAATGGGTCTGTAGTTGTGAAAGTGTGAGTTGGGGGTATAGTGGAACCACTACTGCTATTCTCCAGGCTTTTGGTATGGATCCAGTGGAGATGCCATTGGTTGACTTGTTTAAGAAACATGTCTGATAGGGATGTTTCATACTGACCCAGAAAGCAACCTGTCATGTTATCTAGATCCATAGATCTGTTTTCTTTTTTCTCTCAGTCATGGAGAGCTCGTTATTATTTGTTTGGAAGTACTAGCAGGGCTTGGACTAGCTACTTTGTATTAGAAAATTTGAAGGTGACCAAGGGGAAGTGTTGAAGTTGAATTTATCTGCAAGGATGTTGTATTCTTAATGTTTGAGTCGGGGATACATCACAGGGAGAGTATATTTATGAGGCCAAAAGCAGTTTTTCATGATGTATAGAGTGAGGGAGATTTAGACTGAGGATGGAGTACATAGTGACCAAAATGTTTATATAAATTTATTTTATTTAACATTTGTTTACTGTCAAAGTCCAACTTGGACCAAAGCCAATTTTCAGCGAAAGCCTGTGGAGAAACGCTACAGACTCGTGTCTTTGTGACGTGGGAAGAAACAGGAGCACCTGAAGGAACCACACACGAACGCAGGGAGGACATGCAGCCTCTGCGCAGAATGGACCCCAGATGAGAATCAAACCAAAGAACCTATTGCTGTGAGGTGACAATGCTACCTCTGCACCTTCCCTTGAAGATCATGAAGAATATACTGAATTGCTTTTATGAGTTGAGACAGTGAAGAATGGGAATGCATTTGAAGCACTGACGAGTTACTGATAATTGGAGGGTGGTGGAGTCTGGGCTTCATTAGAAAGGATGGGATGGTAGAAGGTTTCATGGCTGATAAACTGCTGGTTATAGTCTACATAGGATATAAGGAGGCATTTTATGGAGATGTGGTAGAGTTTGGAAATACTTTATATGAGAAAATGTTGAAGGGTAGAGGAGTTTAAATGTTAGTTAATCTGAAGACTGGTGGGGCAGCTTTTTAGCTGGTCATTTATAAAATAAAACTGACTTGCTAGAGGTCATAGTCTGTCTTTATTTTGTTGTATATGTAATGTAATTACATTCAGTGTCAGTGGCACAACAGGTTGCCCACTTACCTTTGGTACAGAAGGCTGTGGATTTGGTTCCCACACCTGAGAGATAGATTGCTGGCATTGCAGTGTAGCATAAAGGTGGTGCTACATGAGTGTGTTGTCCTTGGATGAGACATTACACCCAAGTGCAATCTGCGTGAGTTGGCAGTAGCTCAGGTGGCTCCCACAGCAGCTATTGAAAAGAGTAGGGGTCTTTTATTTAAATACAAATATAACTCTTATTTACAAAATTTTTACATAAATACAAATATTTACATATGTGCAAATGCATATTCATAAATTCCCATACACTCATGCTAAATTTTCATCCTTTAGAACCCCGTGCCTTTTTCTGTAACCACCATCTAATTTTACTTAATATATTGTTGCTAAAATCTATTGATCGTTAAATATAATTACTCTTTCATTCCATATAACCCAAATAACATAAAGTAACTTTTACTGATTCTTTTAGCACATTCTTTACTTCTGTTCTTTTAATATCCATATTTAACCAGATCCATGTTTATTTTATCTACTTCTTTTGTATCTTGAAAAAAGCTTCTTTAGTTTTCCCCACAACTGTTTTACTCTTACATTTCAAAAACACATGTTCCTCAATTAAGGAAACCGCGTATACCAGTAGGTTAATTAACCCTAAACCTCCTTTGTCTTTATTTACATACAAAACTAATCTTTTTGCTGAGTTTAATCTAGAACCCCCATATACATGAAAAAAAATGCCTGCAATAAGCATTTTCATATATTGTTTACAATATAAATACAGTTGCTAAGGATGATATTTTTCCTATCGGTGTTGACTTTATCAAATAAGCCTTTTTTCTGAATAATTTATATGTTCACCAGAAAAGACATTTGCTTTAGTTCTCCTGTTGTTTTTCCCAATGATGTCTACTTACTACTTTTTTATTCCCAAATTTTATAGCTAACACAGAAATTTCATTCACTGTAAAATATACCCCCCAATTTTTTACTACATTACCAAAACCTTTGCTTTTCTCTTTATTTAAAGCCATCAATATCATCTCTAAACACTCATTTCTGCAAATTACTTCTTTTATCCACATTTTGTTATTTGCAATTATTATAATGTCATCTGTATATGTTAACATAACTGGAATTCTTAACCATTCATTTGTTATATACCCCACCTCCTTCATTTTTCTCTAAACACTCATTTCTGCAAATTACTTCTTTTATCCACATTTTGTTATTTGCAATTATTATAATGTCATCTGTATATGTTAACATAACTGGAATTCTTAACCATTCATTTGTTATATACCCCACCTCCTTCATTTTGTAATTTATTTCAAATACTATCACATTCATAACTAATGCGAAGAGTATACAACTCATTGAACATCCCTGTCTTACACCACTCTTCGAGTGTACCTCTTGGCTTAACTAGCCATTTACAAGTATTTTTACTTTATTATTACTATATGTTGACATACATAATTTCTCTTCTTAATATCATCCACAGTTTCTCTAATTATTAATAATGCTTGACAATAATTCTCCTTAATACTCATTATGTTAACTTCCATAATATTCCCATTTTAGTTTAAATCCCTTTTGTATTACTTTCATAAAGATCTTCTAATCATTATTATTCAATACTATTGGCTTCTAGTTTTTTAAATCTTTCTTTCTTCCATATGAATTTACTATTCCACTACATAATTCTTTATACGTAAAACTTTAACCATTATAGATTCATAGGTGTGTACTAGGCTAATGGCCCTGGAGCCTATATAAGCCTCCCAAGAAGATTCCCTGACATCATGCTGCCCAAAGTTAGTTCCCAGTACCCCTGTCAAGCAAGGCCATTGAAGTGATCCCCGGGGTATACTTCCTATTGCCCACCCACTCATCAAAATGCCTTTTAAAGAGGGCCAGAGAGAAGTGCTCTGCTTGATGTGAATGGGAAGTTTGTTCCAGAGTATGGGAAGTTTCTGGGTTAGGAACCTGTCCCTCCAGCATGTTCTGCTTATTGTGGTAATGAGATTAAGGTCCCTGGAGCTTGTGGCAGGGAGGGATTGGGATTTCTTTAGGTGTAACATATCTAGCAGCTCTGGGTCAGACATGGCTTTGTAGGTCAAGCAGAGATTGCCTCTAAGTAGGTGATAAGAGGCGGAGTATAGCTGGAGTTCTTTTGAGTCTGTCCATATAGGGCATGCATCTAAGGCCTAAGAGCCTCTTAGTGAGGTATTTTTGTTGCCTTTCCAGTTGTAGGTGTCTAGTGAGGTACACACCAAATGGGACATTGTATTCTATAATAGGTCTAATGAGGGACGTGTAGAGAGGGATTATGACCTCTTTCTTCCTGGATGAGAAAACAATAAGATGTGCCACATAGAAGGACTTTCTGACTACAGTGGCAATGTGGTTATCAAAGGAGAGGTTGCTGTCAACCTGTTTCCCCAGGTCTCAACACACCGGTGTTTAGTGGACTACCACCTATGTGGTAGTTCATGGGCACTGAATTTTTCCCAAAGAGAATGACCAAGCACTTTTTGGCATTGAGCTTAAGGCTATGCTTCTGGCACCAGTCATTGGTGTCAGTGAGGCCATTTTGTAGAATGTCTACATCAGTTGGAGACACAGTAATGGCTCCCAATCCGCAGTCATCTACGAACTTGGTCAGCCAGAGTCCCTTTATGTTGGCTTGAACTTCAGAGAAGTAGATGCCAAACAGGAGAGGACCTAGGACGGATCCTTGTGGGACACCACTTGTAACTGCTCGGTTGTCAGATTTGGAGTCCGCTACTTTCACAGTGTGGGTTCTATCAGTGAGCCAGTGGCCATCCCATCTTATTACATAGGGATTTATGCCCCTATCTATGATTCCTGAGTGAAGGATAGTGTCAAAGGCCTTGGCAAGATCTAGGTAGGCTGTGTGAACTACCTTGCCCTCATCCACATCTCTGGTGACAGACTTGAAATCTATAAGGTTGAGCAGGCATGATCTACCTTTCACAAACCCATACTGTGTGGGGTCCAGAGTTTGGAGATTCCCTATGTCCTTATTTATAAGGTCCATGATCATGCGCTCCACAGCCCTACATATCAGACTCGTCATGCTAATGGGGCAGTAGTTCCCAGGATCTGTAGTTGCTCCCCCCTTTGTGGAGTGGGATGACCATAGCAGTGCACCATTCAGTAGGAACAAAGCCTGAAATGAGGCTGTGATTCAACAGGGTACTCTTGTGTGGTGCCAGTTCACTTTGTAATTTCATGTAGAACACAGCCAGGGATATTATCAGGTCCCATGGAAGCTGTATTCTTGGCTTTGGACAGTGTGGATTTTACCTTTGTAGCCATGATGATAGGGACTTGGCATTCATCAGGTATTGTGATAGGCACTTTAGGGGGTGAAATGAGGGTAAAGTTTGCACTGAATATGTCAGCCAATATGTTGCAGTATCATTTGGTTCTGTATATGTATTGCCATTGTGCTGTAACTCTGAGCAGATATGAGTATTGCCATGCAGATTCTTGACATAACTATAGAATGCCTTGTGATTGTCTTTAGAATCTGCAGCAATTTTGTTTTCATAGCTAGCTTAAGAGAATTTGATGATGGATCTCAGTTTTTTTGCTGAGGCTAACAAAGGAGGTTTTCCAGTCTTGGGACTTCACCCTTTTCTGCAACAGTTTTTTCCTTCTGTTGTAGAGTTTGTTTATGGTGGGGCACCACCAGATTGGCTTCCTTTTTTGGAGGAGAGCATCTTGGTTCTGTTTGGTATGGCCTGTTCCATGCACTTGTGTATGTGCTCATACAGTGCACTGGTGTATGATTCAGCAGTCATGCACCTATTTTCCATTTGCATGGGTGTCGTGAAGTTGGCCGCCTCTGTTTTTTGAAGCCCAAAACTGGCTTTGGAGAAGTTTTTTTATGGTGGTTTCCTTTGGGGGGTGAGGGTGGGATGTGGCTATCCATGGTGATTAGCTTGTGGTCAGATCTGACCAGGGAGGAGTTGATTACTGGTATAAAGCAATGGTCACCCATGTTAGTAATGACCAGGTCAAGGATGTTTCTACTCCTGGTGGGGGTAAGAATGAGTTGGTCCAGGGCATTGGAATTAAATGAATTCCAGAAAACATTGAGCAAGTGTGTATAGTACATGAGTAATTTTCCCAGTTAATGGAGGGGTAGTTAAAGTCTTCCAGTATAAGGGTATTGGGTTGTACCCTAATATTTTCCGGTGTATTTAGGAATGTGGAGTGGGAGTCTTAGGACATGGTGGGGGATCTATAACAGGTTTCAACCTGGATTGCAGTTTTACCCAGTGTTGTACCTCAAGTATCTCTGATGTGTTATGTTGGGCTACTAGTCTGGAGGTGTGCATATCCTTTATGAATATGGAGACACCACCACCTTTAGTGCTTTGTTCCAAGTTTAGGGGCCGAAAGGTGTGCTATGAATTATAGCCTGTTACTGCTGGGGTGCTCTCCGGAGCCTTCAACTAGGTCTTGGTCACTGCACAGATGTCAGTGTTCTCCATTTTAAGGAGTGCTTTTAGTGAGTGCATTTTGAGATTTAGACTTACAGTGTTGAGTAGCATAACCCTCAGATTTCGTTTGCTTATAGCTGTTATGGTGGTAATTTTGTCTTTAGGATGTTTCCTGAAAAAGGCACTATAGGGGTGGCAGGAGCCTTGGCCAGTATCCAGAATCCCTGGGATGACAGGTGCAGGCCATCTCTGGCAAAGCATCGAGGTCTGTTGATCATGTCATCCCTGGCAGACAGATATTGGATCCTCTTAGTGACACCAAACCTTAGCCAGTTGAAGACAAATCATTTTCTTTTTCTTTTTTTTTTTTTTTTTTTTTTTTTTACTTAAGTAATTTTATTAATTTTTTTCCAAAGATAATAGTAATAAACTTTTTTACATTTCAAGATTGAATAAATTATAATAAACTATATACAAAATGTACAAATGTTCTCAAAACCAAAAGGGAAAAATCTGATATGAAACCAATAAAGAAAGTTAAACATTATTAGAGGAAATCTTACTTCCTCTCCACTTAAGTAGATGAAACTGTGTCTAATTTAAGTGTCTCAGTAAGGGAGAGAACTTTCTCCCAATGATTATTAGTCCATTTCTTAGGAAAGATTCTTTGTTTCTTGACTCTTATTTCCAGCCACACTACATCTTTCAACAGGGTTAGAAAATCGTCAGGAGTCTGAATGCAGGAGGATTTTCATTTTCTTGTGATGCATTTCTTAGCAACTGCCAACGTAGTCCAGAGAAGGTAAAGGTCTTTGTTCATAACAATAGTTTCATTTATATTAAAAAAAAAAATTAATGACTTTGACAAGATAAAAGAATCTGTAAAATTGGCTTGAAGAAAATCACTAATCTCTTCCCAAAATTTCTTAATATGAGTACAATCGGCCATACATTTTGATGAGCATCTCCAACATACTACATATTTAGAAGAGTTAAATCTGGCAATTTTGCTAGGAATATAGAAAGCTCTATGCAGAAACTTCCAAGAAAAAAGTTTCCAAACTTGTAAATTGGTGGTTAATTTAATAGAGTATAGAAGATTAGTTTTATTCTGATTTGTTAAAAACAATAGATGTTCTTTAGTGATAAAATTCCAAAACTTCTGATTAGGAGTAGCTTTATAATAATGCTTTTATATAACCTTGAAGTTAAATTTGTCAATTAAAATCTTTATATAGTACTTCATGTAAAAATATGAGTTAGGCATAGATTTAAGGGAAGAATTGTCAATTGTTCTGCATAGAATTTGTGGGTAGGGAAGTAAACTGTTAAGATCTAACCAATCTGAGTTTGATTAATCAAATGTATTAACTGGTGTACATCCAAAACTATCAAGCTCCTCATACAATTGTAGCAGCATGTAAATTTTTGTATTTCACATATACTGAACATTTATATGAATGTTATTGGCAACTTTTTGTGATTTTAAAGGGAAATGACTGTAACCTTAATTTAATATCAATATTATTATAAATGAAACTTCTGAATGTGTTATAAATATAATTTATATAATTTAGATTGGTAGGTTTAGTGGAATTGTATTGCAGATTAACACAGAGAATATGCCAAAGTTTATTATTTTGTTCATTTAGTTGTAATTTTTTGTTAATTTATTTTCATTTTGGGAATGTAGTTCTGTGCAAAGATTTCCATGCAGAAAAAAATTTGGATCAAACCAATTTATAATCGTTTTGAAAAATTAAACTTTAATGTAATATTCTAGATCATAGTTTTGTTTGTCTACATCTTTGTAAATAACCGTGTCTGACAAAGATGCTTTGTAACTTGGCTGTTTAAATTGGAGCTTTTCTCCCCAGATCTCCCCTGAAAATGGGCTCTTGTGACCCTGTCAGTGCTTTCCCTGTAAACAAATATCTGAGCAGTTTTGATCAATGCAGTGCATTTAGTACATTAGCAAGCAATGCAGCCAGAAAACTGAACAGCAGCACAAGATGCAAGCATTTATTTATTTATTATTTATTTATTTTACATTTGTTTACCGGGTTAGTCCAACTGGATACATATCCATTTTCAGCAGAGACCCGGGGAGAAAAGCTCCACAGTAAAAACAAGACTTTAAGTTACATACAAATGATTACATGATAACATGGTAGGAAGAAACACAACTTGAACATGACCATTTTCATAATAGATCCAAGGAGAAAATCTCCACGTAAAAAACAAGACTTTGATTTACATACATAACAAATTATTGGTAACATGGTAGGAAGAGACATCAATTTAAAACATAGCTATAAATTAAGTATTCATGTGATATGTAGGTAAAAGAAATAGGGATGCACTAGACAATATTGAGGATTTAAATTCTAAGCTCAGAGGAGAAGGGTGAAGTTTTATCCATACATCGCTCATAGTGAATTATGAGGTGAAGGCAGTCGAGAGGAACTAGAGATCTTATAAACATATTAATTGCATGGATCTAGTGGAAAAAGAGAAGAGAGAGATGGCATTGGGAAATAACATGGAGGGGATAGGGGATTTTTAGGACTAGTTCGGTTTAGTACAAGGACAAAGCCAGTGAGCTTTTAAGAATAATTTAAGGTTACTTTTGAACTGGCTGAGAGAGGTAGTTAGTCTTAGGTTATTGGGAAGGGAATTCCATAGTTTTCCAATGGAATTAGCATAAAGAGCATCACCACCTAAGTTATTAGATTTCGTAGTTTGTACCAGGACACTATTTGAAGATCGGAGGCAGCTGAGATTGGTATAGGGGGTTAAAAGTTTGCTCAGTGAGGGGGGTTTATCTGGTTCCTTAATTATTTATTTTAAATGCTTCAGTAAGTTGGTTAAGTTTGAGAAGATTGGGGAGTTCTAACCAGGCAAGTTTCTTTAGGTTTAAGCAGTGATGAGTATGGTACGGTTCTCCTGTTACGAATTTGGCAATATGGTTATAAGCAATAGAGAGTTTATTGAGCTCAGTTTTATTGAGGAAGGAAAGTACCGGAGAGGCATACAGTAGGGTGGAGAGAAGGTGTGTACGTGCAATGGTTAGTTTGGTATTAGGAGTTAGAAAGTTCTTAATTCTGTACATGGAACCAAGTTTCTTGTTTACTGTTTCTCTAGTTTGACTGATGTGCAAGTCAAATTTGAGCTTGTGATCAATAGTGACACCTAGTAGTTTTGTGTTGGTGACAGGCTCTATGATGGTGCCGTTGGTGGACTGAACGTGGAAGGTCATATTATTAATAAGTGGAGGGTGTTGTCCTAAGGAAGTGGCTGAGGTGGGGAAAATTAGTAGTAACTTAGTTTTTGTTGGATTCAGGATAAGTTTCCATTCTATGAACCATGTTTCAACCGCAGCAAAGCAGCTTTGGGTAACTACCTGGAGATTATGGAGAGAAACATCAGAGCAGATCAGTGTGGAGTCATCTGCATATTGAATGCAGGTGGCTTTGGGGATGACTGAATAGAGATCATTTATGAATACGGAGAAAAGAAGGGGACCAAGTATAGAGCCTTGGGGAACTCCTATGGTGTTAGGTAGTAAGTGAGATAGCTTGCTTTGCCACTGGACTGCTTGTTGTCTACCAGAAAGGTATGCATTAAACCAGCTTAGGGCTGAGTTGTCAAGGTGAAAGGTTTCGAGGGTGTGGAGCAATAGTTGGTGATTGACCATGTCAAAGGCTTTTGACAAGTCAAGAAAGAGAGCAGAAGTAATTAATTTGTTATTACGGTTGCAGTTGACTGAGTCAACAAAGGAGAGGAGGGCGGTAGTTGTACTGTGATGGGGGCGAAAGCCATGTTGAGTTTTGGACAAAAGATTGTTTAGGGTAAGATAGTATAGGAGTTGCTTGTGAACACACCTTTCCATTATTTTTGCTATTGGGGACATTATTGCTATAGGTCTGAAGTTTGAAATTTCCGTGGAGGAGCCACCCTTGTGAAGTGGAATGACATATGCTATTTTCCACAGAGAGGGGATTTTAGACTCTGTTATAGTTCTGTTTATCAAGATTGAGATAGGGTAGGCTATAACATCTGATGCTATTTGTAAGTATTCAGCTGGGAGTCGATCGGCCGATAGGCTGGATGGTTTAAGTTTCTTTAGTAGGGTTCTGATGTAGGAGGTGGATATTGGTTGAAGGTTAAAGGCGGGTGTAGATTTACCAATAGCATTGGATATGGAGGGGGAAGAAGAAGTTATTGAGGATGAAGAGGAAGGTAACTGACTGGCTAGGGACTGGATGGTCTCAGTGAAAAATGAGTTAAACGTATTAGCTAGTTCTTCAGGATCTTTACCAGTAAGTTTCACGGGGGTAGGGGTGGAAGGTTTCCCAGAATGAATTGCCATTTAACAAGACAAATGAAGTACACATAATGCAAGTATTGGCACAAAAGGTGGTGCAAAGCAGTATACTATTGGCAAGAAATAAAGCTAGTTAAGCAAGATATGCATTATACTGGCTTCAGTATCCCAGAATGTCAGGGAGACCATAACAAACTTAAAATTGTTTCAGCACTAACAGAATACGAGGGTACAACAGCAAATTCAACCTTAAACTCACTTTCTGTCTTACAAGTCACATCTACAACAGGATAAATAGAGGAAAGAGAAATTTACCTTATCTTATTGGTATAGATAACTTGTAAGCTGTGTGGCAATTTTCTAAGTTCCAGTGCACATTTTCTAAGTTCCAGTGCACTTTTAATTGAACAGTAGTAGTTTAGTCCAGGCTTTCTAAAAGAGTTCAGCTTTAATTGCCACGTGAGTTCAACTACTACTGTTCAATTAAAAGTGCACTGGAACTTAGAAAATTGCCACATTGTTTACATGACTAATTGTATTTTATTTTACTTTTTTTTTTCTACAAATTGGTTTTAAATACCATTTTAAATCGTTTGAAATTTAAGTGTATATTTTGTTTCCATCATCATACATATATATTTTTTTTATTTTTATTTTTTTCTGGTTCTCTTTTTTCCACTTTATTCAAAATGATGGTAATAACAATACTAACTAATTATACAATTATATAGGTTTTTAGGGTTCTTGTACACAGACCTGAAGAAGTCTAGAAGGACGAAAGCGATCTTTGTTAACAATAGGTTATGAAAATAGAAACTGATTTTTACATGAAAAATGTATATGTATATATTTATATATAATTTTTGATCGCAAAATGAACTAAGGTTGATATATTTCCAGCCATGTAGTATATTGCCTTGTATAAAATCACAGACTTAATAATCTACTTAATAATTTGGTTAAGTAAGATGTACCATTAAAGTACATTAGGGCTATATATTATTATGACAGCTACTAGGTAGGACAGGACCAGCTCGAATGTCACACTGATGGGGGAAGGGATGTGAATTTAACATGTGTACCAATAACACTTTGTTTTACAGCACAATAAACCACTCCCATGCCTGATAAAAAGTATATATATATTTAGAAAGCTTGTGAGGAAATTATTACTCTACTTTTGTTTTACTTGGATCGCTGCCTTGCTTGGATTACTTTTGTTTTACTTGGATCGCTGCCTTGCTTGGATTACTTTCGAATACTTAGTAATGTTGTAGAATTATATATTTTGTATTATTACTTTTTGACATGAAGAGTTTACGTTCGCTACTTCTGCTACTATTGTCTGATCTGATTAATATACAGTGATTAACTAGAAATATATGGACTGGAAATCTTCCACACAGAGAAGTTTCTTACACTGTAATGTTTTTTTTTTTACCTGACTGGCCATTTACAGAGAGTGTTTTTTAGAATCTGTATTCCACTCTGGCTGGATTGTGATAAACTGCAGGGCTCATCTTAAGCCACACTCTTTTCAGTGTGCATTAACAACCTTAGTTACTTGGGTGAATATAACCCTTGATGGTGTCTAATTGACTCAGGCTTAGGATATCCATGATTAATGCCATTGCTATGTATGCCACTCTTAGGAACTCAAGACTTCTGCTGATACTACTGTATTTTTTATGATCTACAGGTAATTTTTTTTTCACCCCATGTCCCCTCTGGCTGGTTTACATTTACCATATTTACATTTGCCAATCTGCTCCCTTCGGTCCCTTTCTTGAAAGTCAGAGGAATCCTAGACACACTTGGGCCCTATTTCCTCAGAAGAGAATGTCCTTAATGGATATCATAAGGTGAAATTGCTATCTCATCTTTAACAAGAGTGAAATCTGTGAGGTAGACTACATATATGCAGCCACGTGGCGATTTTGGACATGATGGGGCTTCTAGCCTGTTAACTGAATCAATCTCCAGCCAATTCAGAACTCTTGCTGACCAACTTATTACTGGTACTGCTTGTTATATTTTATTTATTTATTTATTTGCAGTTGGTTTACCAGGATAGTCCATTGGGCCAAAAAGAACCCATTTTCAATGTAGTCCTGGGGAGAAAAGCTCCAGACAATGTAGGTTACAGTAGGTATTAGGCATATTTAAACATTGTTAAAGTCACAGTAGGCAAAAATCAAATGCTAAGAAAAACAGTTACAATAAATTTAAGTTTTAAAAGTAAAAAAGAAAACTGATGACAGATTATCTGAAATTATACATAAATTCTAAATTTTACTAGAGTTATTTAATAAAGAGAGTTCAACATATGAGAGTGCAGAGTATTCTTATGTATTCATTAGTGATGAACAGTGAAATGGGAAATTATGGATAATGAGAGAGAGAAGTCAAGAACGTCAGCAGGAGTCCAGGAGATGGGTATTTAAGTAGGGTGGGAGCAAGAGCATTCCCACTGGGAAAGTAGAAGTGAATGAAGAGATTTTTTGAACATAAAATGGTTAGAGGTAGTACGGATAGATGAAGGTAGAGAGTTCCAGAGACGAGCTAACCCATGTGAGAGAAGGTATTTGCCAGGTGGACGGGTTGGTTTGTACACTTCAAGCAGATTTTGGTTGCTGAACCTTAATATTCTACCAGGTTTGTGCATTTTAAGCACAGAAGAGAGTGAGGGACAGAGGGAGGGGTTGAAAATAAGTTTGTGAGCAAGGGATAGTTGTGTATAGGAGAGCTGATGGGGTAGTTCTAGCCATTTTAGTTGTTGGAGAGAGGAGCAATGGTGGGAGTAAGTCTTTTGGTTGGTAGCAAACTTGGCTATTTTATTGTAGCATGAGGTGAGTTGTTTTTTCAGGGAGATTTGTAGATTAGTTAGCAGTGGAGCTCCATATAGAAGGGAGGGAATAAGAAAGGAAGTAGAGAGAGTGATTTTAGTGGTGGTTGTTAGGTAGTTTTTTTTGTCTATGGAGCATCCCTAGCTTTTGATGTGTTTTTTTAATATTGAGTTGTATATGAGAGTTGAATTTTAGTTGGTTGTCAATTTGGACTCCAAGTAGTTTGGTCTCTGTCACTAGTTCCAGGGGAGTGTAATTTTCACTAGTAATTGAGAATGAGTTTGTATTGAGAGAGTTGTGTTTAGAAGGGGTGAATATCATTAATTTAGTTTTAGTGGGGTTGAGTGCTAAATGATTTGCTTTCATCCATAGTTCAGTGGTAGAGAAAGCATCTTGAGTTAGTTTTATGAGAGTGGGGATGGTGGAGGCCTTGCCATATCATGTTGACATCGGTGCTGCAGAGCCTTCACTATAAGGTTCTGGTCTTGATTTGCAAACTCCCAAGTAATGAAAATTTCCACCATCTGAAGGAGCTGCTCATGCCTTTCTACCAAGTTTGGTGTCTCTGCTGTGCCTGCAGGGGGCTGATGGGGTTTGCAGCAGTGCATCTCAAATCCCTCAGCATTTAATCTTTTGTATGTCACAGTCCCCACTTTTGGAATGAGGGAGTTTTTTTTAGTATGCCATGGCACTCAACGGATTTAAAAAGCTACTTAAAGCCCATTCAGCTGGCCTTTGATTTTTTTTATTCATGCTTAGTTGCACATTCATTAAAAACGTATAATTTGGTTTTGTCTCATTTCTTTGTGTAATTCCCATGTTTCAGTTATTTAGTCTTTCTGTTTTATGTGGATTTATTGACTATAAGTAGGTTACTAAAACTGATTTTTGACCAGTGAGCTGTGGTTTATATCCCTGCATCCTGATAACAAAATCGATGTAGCTGCAACTAAACAAGGGAAGAGAGACAATCCAATTCTAGATGTGTTTATCCCCTTAGTATTCTAAAGTATCTAATATCTCTGCTTAAATTTTAAACTGTTGAAGATGTATAGGTGTAAGGACTCTAAATGTATTTGTTTATGATTGTCAAAAAATGGCATATAACATGGGCCTCCCCAGCAGAGGAGCCTATTTCTAGATAATTCTAGTGTGCCTAACTTACTGAATATTGGATCTTTTATAGGAATCTACCTTTTATATTGCTATAACTAGGAGATATGCCTGTTTTTTGGAAAGGGTTAGAAGTAGTAGCTTTGTTCTCTGTATATACTTTTACAAAGCACTACAAGATAGATTCATTCTCTATGTAACAAAAAAAAATTCTCTATGTAACAAAAAAAAAAAAATTCTAAGCCTGTTTCCTGCCTTTTCTGTAACTTAGTCTAGTCTAGATACAGATTTGCTGTATCCAGGACTGTTTGTAAGCTTATGAGCCCCCCAAGGCTTTCTGTGTTGGAGGGAAACCTTCTAGCTTATCTACCAAAAGAGGAGTGGTTACTGGCCCAGAAAGTGAAGTTATTGGCCGTTTGGGCAGTTTTTTCATATGTTTCAACTTCTGGTTTAAAAGCCCGCATTTGCGCTTGTTTCCCACCTTTCCTGTAACGAGTCTAGTCCAGATACAGATTTGCTGTATCCAGGACTGTTTGTAGCTTCTGAGCGGTGCCAAATTCTGGTCTTCAATTTTTCCCTTAGACCTGCTAGTTCTCTCCTCTCCTGCACTTTTACTAGCTTATCAGTCTAGCACTTTACCAGACTTTTTGTAGCAATTATTGTAGCACATAAAAGTGGTACCAGCACTAAACGTTCTACAAGGAAACGGCTCCAGTACTTATTAGTACCCACCCATCCAGGCATGTCTAAAGGTCCACTCCCTGTGCTTTCTCCTATTAACCTGGTGAACTTGGGTGTCCTGAGGCAATGTAGCAACTGCCTCATGTACACCAACAACGCTCTCCTCTTACTTCCCAACACTCAGACTTGCGAGCGATGCATTTATATATCCAAATTTGAAGCTATGCACTTTCCAGCCAGGACTGGAATAGCTGGTCAAGAGGAGAAGCTCAACACTTACGCCACACCACATGGAACACATATCCCTCCAGAACACGCACCAGCACTGCCTTTACATAAAAACACAAACCATACATCCACCTTTGCGGAAGCTCTCAATAAAAATCTACCCAAACAGCAGAGACCTCCAAGCCAGAAACGCACTCGACCACCACAACACTAATCACAAGACACACAACTCTCCTAAATGGGTCTATATCATATGAGCGAATCACACAAATTGCGAATGCTTATAATATCGAACGTACCGGACCTGGAAGTGCTTTTTCTGAGATCGCGGTACAGTGAAGAATGGGATATTTGCCCTTTCCTCACTGTAGTACAATCTCTGAGTTGGAATATATATTTAGCGGGGGGGGGGCACAGTCCCCCACAATAGGAAGTTCGAGGTCCAGTACGTTTGATGTTATGAGCATTCACAATTTGTGCAATTCGCTCATATGATATAGACCCTTCCTAAACAGTTTGCCACTCAACCAAAGCCCATAAGGCAAAACAGCATGCCCAACACACTAGTCATAGGTGAGTCCATAGTGAGGCACACTGATGTCCCACTCCCTAGGTTGAATAAGGAGAAAGTAACAGTCGGCTGCCTGTCAGGTGTCAGGATCCACCACATAATGCACGCACTCGGGTCCCTCAACAACGGGTACAAATATGACTCTGTCATTGTAACATGTGGGTGCGAATGACCTGAGACGTACCTCCCTGGACTACAGGAAAAGAGTCATGGAGGAGCTCTCAGATTATGTAGCCCAGGTGGGTATGACCCTAGTCCTGAGCAGCATCCTACCATCACCCAGAACGATACCACAGTACAAGCAGAAAATGATCGATTCCTGTTATGTTCCATAGGGTCTTCATAAATATTTCTCAAAACCGTGTCTCTTTTTGGTTGCTTCTATTCCTTTTGTTTCCCAGTTCTCTCTATATCTTTTTGGATCATCAGTGAATTGCTTATCTTGTATTTATCTGTATATCGTCTACTTTTTTGCCTGCGCTGATAAACAGCATTGCAAATAATAAACGAAAGATAACCAGATCTTTGTCTGTTCTGATACTGTGTGTTTGTTTTATCACACCTGTCTAAGTATTTTTATGTTCCCTCTTCTATATTCTTCTAACAGTGACACTTCTTGTCTTAATTACTTTATAACTTTTCAGTATTCAATGCTTCCATTATGGCATTTTATTTCTTCTCTGCCTTTCTCTTATTGCTCTGTATTTTTGTGGTAAAACGTTATCTGTTATTAGTTTATCTGCACAGTAATATAATCTATTTACTTCTATTATATCGCATGAATTTATTAATAGTCTTGATTTACTGTGTTCGTCTGTTTTATCAGACCTCTAACATTTTGGGTCTTATTTACTTCTATAATCAGTTTCTTTCATCGATGGTAATACGTCTATCGATCTCTATTAAATCGAGCACCTCTTCCCTTAGACCATTTTCTTCTAAACTGAGGGCACATTCTTTCTTCTCTTTACTGAGGGCATTCTACAGAAAGTTCCAGAATATCTTCCTGTGACATTCTCCAGCTGCATCCTGTGTTATCAATTGTTCCCTCATATAGGAACTCATTGGTCATCACTCCACAGCATTGCCTACATCAGAGCTGCCACTGTTTTCTGCCCCTTCCCTTGCTGGGCAACTCCAACTCTACTTTTGTAGTGGTTTCTTACTGAAGGCTGCAAAATATCTTCATGTGGCAAGTGATCAGATGCTTCCTGTTCCACATGTTTCACCTTAATTTGGGGAGACTCAATGTTCCATCATGCTGTGGCATTACCTGATTTGGATTTTCTACACTAAATCCTTTATTTCATAGGTAATCCATAAATTCACTTTCTTTTCTTTAACTTCTCCATTACTATTCTCTTTTCTGCTATCCCATTTTTTTCTTATTTTTTGTATTTTGAAGTTTTCTATATACAGGTGCCTTTGCCTGTATTTCTCTTCTGTTATCTGTGGTGCTGCATTTTTGTATTGATTAGACCACTTCACATGGTATTGTCTTTTGGGATGTCTTGTCACTCCACAACAGAGATTTTTGATGCAAGGGAATGGGAAGTTTATCTGGAAACCTTTCTGAGCTTCTCATTGTAGTCTGACTTCAACCAGAGTGTTTCTTGGGAACGTGGGGTTCATGGCATTTATGATCTCATGACTCATCTCACTAGGATGTATATGGGATGGATCCCATGGTATCTAAAAAAAAAAAAAAATGGACTTCTAGATGATCAAATACCTATCTCAGGCTTTGCATAAATGGAAGTGCACTGGTGAAGACTATAAATAGAACTTTTTCTTTATTTAAAGTACTGTTGTTGAACCTGTAACTACAGACACCTCAGAATTCCCTTGGGGGCAGTGCTGCAAGGTCTGTGGTATTCTTCAGGCAGCCCAAAGTACATAATTTTGAAAGAAATGTGGGCTGTGATTCATGCCTTTTAATTTATTCATAATCTGTAGACATCTGGATCTCTCTTGATGATTATAGGTACCACCGTTATGTGGTACATCAACAAGCTTGGGAGCACAAGGTTTTATCCTCTGTATAGGCTGGCTGTGATCACTTGGCAGTTAGCTGTTCAGCATTAGTTAATCCTCCAAGCATATTGTCTTCCTTCAGAACTGACAAACTGAGCAGGACCAGGACAGACCCTCACGAATTCAGTTTGAATGAGGGGGTCATTGGGTATTTTCCAAGTTCTGGGGAATACCTCAAATAGATCTGTTGGCCTCCTTTCAAAACAAACAGCTCAATAGATGTTTTTTCATTCCCTGGCAGGGGAATGTCTCTCTTTGCATTTCCATTCTTTCCACTGATCTATCCACGGTAGTTCTGAAGTTTCAGGTGGACCCTCCAACAAATATGTGTGGTGACTCCCTTTTGCCCCAGGTAATATTGGTTCTCCTTTTTTTATAGAATTGGCGAAGGGCAATTGGCACTATCTGGATCTACTCGCACAAGACAGTGGAGTTGGATGCAACCCAGTCTGAAACATCTTAAATTATCTTCCTTGATTTTGATATGTTTTAGGTAACTCCTATTTAGAGGACTTGCAGTGGTTATTAGAGGAGGCAAGAACTCATTCTACTAGAAAATCTTATCTTGAGGAATTTTCTCATTATTGCCAAACCAGTAACTAGGGCCCTTTCTGGGATTGTTCCACTGGTTCTCAGGTATTTGTGTGAGTTACTGGTCTCTGGCCTTCATACTTTGTCAAGGTACATCTTGTGGCCACTTCATTATGTCTGCCCACATATCCCTCTTTTTCTTTAACATAAAACTATTTTGTGATAGGAGTGTTTCACCTGTAATCACTTTGCATACTGGTCTCCTCTTCTTGGGATTTAACTCTTGGCTGTAAATGTTAACTGTATCTCCATTTGAATTTGCACACCAGGCAGATTTAAGGTTCATTACATGGAAAACTGTTCTCTCTGCTCTTACATCTGCAAAATGAGTATCTGAGTTGCAAGGTATCTTGGTGGGTAAACCCTTTCTGGTCTGCTTTTGGGATAGAATATCATTAAGAACAAATCCCTTATTCATGCTCAAGGTTGTTTCAGAGTTTCTTTGTATCAGACTGTAAATCAACCCAGCGTTCTGTCCTAACCATCAGAACTACAGAGAAAGTATTCCACATATTTTGAACATGCACAAGAAGCTCAGGTACTATCTTGAAAGAACCAAGTCCTTTACAAAAAACGATTGGCTGTCCATTTCTTATTTTGGGACTAAAAAAGACAATGTGTCATACAGGCAACTTCCAGTTGGTTGTCCACTGCTGTTGCCCACCGATTATAACTAACTACAGGCCGTATTAAGGCACACTGTGTGTGAGCCTGGTCTTCTTTGATGGCATAGTGGAAAGAAGATTTCTAGAAACAACTACGTGATCCTCTGTATATATGAACAGGCATTACATACTGGATTCTTTTATGTAACTCCAAGATGAGCTTTGATATTCTGCAGGGGCTACTGCTGCAAAGGGAATGATGAACTTTAGTACAGCTGTGTAGATTGCACTTAACCATAACTGTAGCTATTTGAATTCCTCACTGCTGCAGTAGCCACACACACTCACCATTCACTAGTAGTGTATGGATTTATTTTGGGGAAACAGTTTGGTGGTAATTTTTCCTTGTTTAATTCAGAATGAATATGCTGCTATTTACATTTTTGGCAAGAAAGTCCTAAAGATTTCCCCTGTGATCCCTGATTTTTCTCCCCTCAGGACTGTCAAAGTGGAAGTGAGGGAGGGAGCCAAAGCTTTTGAAACCTGGTCGATTGTTGCATCTTGAGTAAGCCTAAATGCTACTGCGGCAGAGGAATTTGAACATTTGCTTGTTATGGGTACATGCAACTTAGACAACTGCACTTTACCTTGTATCTCATTTCCTGCCTTTGTTTGTTAATGCAGTCTTGCTGATAACCTATGGCATATTTTTTCCATTTTTGGGAGATAATTACTCCGTGTAGTTGTGATTTATCTCCTTTTAGTCTAAATATTGTAATAAGAATACTTTCACTCCTTATTTTAATTCTTTCTACCACCTTTTAGTGTCGTGTAGGCATTTGGCCTTCCAACACTCACTTTTAGCTTTTAGATATTAGCAGATTGTTTATTCTTTTAAACATGTAACTAACAGAGAATCATTTTTCACCTCTATAATTTCTTTTAGGTATTTCTCACTGTACTGATGTCTTCTTTTTGTGTGTTGTGCATACTTATGTGTCTCTGCTCTTCATTTGCTATGGACAAGAGGAACAGTTTCAGAAAATGCTCAAACTGTGATCATAAAATGTTCTCCTAAAGACAGATAGATTGTGTGTTGTGTGCCTTGGGTGGAACATTTGTTACCACATTGCTATATTTGTAAAGACATTGGTCTCTGTGCTTTTATATGACCGAAGAAACAAGTTAATTTTAAAGGGTTTGCTGTCTCTTACTCCAAAGGCAGACAGATCTATAAAAGAGAGAAAAATTATATTGCCTGTTTTCCAGACATGTTGTCATTCCTTGCTCACATATTTTATTCATGTCTCAATTTCTCTACCATCAAAATTCAGTTAGCTGCTGCATCAGTTTTTCATAATGGCTTAAATTTTCACTCCTTAGCGTTACATATAGCCTTTTTTGAAGGAAACATTTCTCAGACTTTGTCCGAGAACTTCCTCCTACTTGGGACCTTAAGTTTTTAACACCTTCACTGAATTCTCACCCAAGACATAGGCAAGCATACATTTATATGAAAAGAAAACAAACCATATTAACATAATTCCCAGTTGCAAACATTATACATCACATATATTATTTTGTAGAATTATCATCAATCAAACATTACATAGCATGCCACAGCAAGAGGTTCTCCGTCTCGGGTTCGGGGGGTGCCTCCTTCTGCATGTGAGTCCTGATGTCTCGTGTTGGGTTTGGGTCCTCCTGGTGCTCTCTGCTCCTCATCCCAAATCCAAGACATGCTGCAGGTGTGGGTGGGAATCTTGGCCCTAGGTGTGCATGTGTGCCTTCTGTGGAAGGTTGGTGGGTTGCGGCTGGCTGGCAATCACGACCGTAAAAACTCCACTGCCATTCAATGCGGGACAGGTGATCCGCTGTGGCGACCCCTAACCGGGAAAAAGCCGAAAGAAGAAGAAGAAGATCATCAATCAAACATTACATAAATTGTTCAATTTCTGCCTTCTCTTAAACCTCACTCCTCCTCCAAAACATTATTCTGCATGTGTTCCCACAGTTTGTATTTTTTTCTATACAATTTGCTCCTACCCTTTTCTAAAGATCCCACTTCCAGTTCTTTTATCTCTTGTTACAATATTCAGTACTTCAAATACACTTGGTTTAGACTTTCATTTCCATTTTCTAGTAATTGCTTTTTAGGCAGCCATCAGAGTTAAACCTAACAAGGTCTTGCTATATCTAGGCAATGCAGATCCTTTATCTGAGCTTTAAAAAAAAATCATTCCCTTACACCCACTTGCTTACCCAATATTTCTGACCGAGTACTCTAGGGAATTTTTAAAGGCTGCCAACTCATTACACTCCCAAAAATATGTTCCTGGTCACCTGTGTCTTTCCCATCACACCTCCAATATGTAGTATACCTGAGGAAAAATTCTTTGGAGTCTGCTTGGGGCATAAAATACCTGTGCAAACACATCAAGCTAAAATCCTTAATCTTATAGACTTTGTTGCATATTTGGGAGCCAAACGTATGTCATTTCATTGTTTCCTTGTGAATAGCTTATCCAATCTTTTCTCACCTCCTCTAATTTGATTCTTGGTTATCATGCAATATTTTATTTGCAGCTTCTGTTCTAGATTCAGCAGTGCAGGTCTTACACTTAGGATTATCCTGCCCCTTTTTCTTTGCCTATACTCTGATATTGATCCCTTATAACGAAGGTAGTTAGTCTCTAACCTGAAATCTAAATGTCTTCTTGGCCTCCTGTCATTCTCTTACCTTTCCCTGTCTAATTATTTGTTCCCAGTACCTTGGTTCCGTTGCCCGTTTTTTCCAGTAAACTGCAGCTCCCTCTTTCCTTTTCTTTATACCCTTAATTGCAGTCATCTCTATCTGCAAAATCTCCTTTCTCCCTTCTCATGTTGACTTAGTTCTTAGAATATTTTCTGCTACTTTTATGAATATAATATTTTTAGCCCTTTTTTACTTCTCTAAATCTTTTGGGTTTCTAATACCATGATGGGAATGGACCCCATTCCCAAGTCAAAGTACGATTAAACTTCATGAAATTAGTATTGTTTCAGTCTTTGATGTCAGCCAGAAGTGCTCTTCGCAGCACCCGCAATGTGCCCAGTAATGATGACTCCTGCAGTTTGTACGAAGTTATTTGTATTGGTAACATCTCTAAATGCAATCTTAGATTCTTTTTTATAAGACCCATTGCTCCTACTACTATTGGGACTGTCTGGGTATCTTTCTTCCACATTGCTTTTGTTTCTGCCTGCAAATACTGATATTTTATGATTTTGTGTCTCTCTGTACTCAAGACACTGTAGTCAATGGGTGTGGCGATTTCAATGATCAGTGCTACGTTTTGTTTTCTTTTCATGGACCACTATATCTGGTTTTCTAGTGTCTATCTTTTGAACTTTTGGTAATGGATGATCCCATGTGATGTAAACTATCATTTTTTATGATGCTTTGTGGCTTATTTTTCCAGTGTTTTTCAGCCACTTAAATACCATAATTTTTGCACAATCCTCAGTGCAACAATCTTGCCACATTATTATGCCTTTCGGTATACAGTCCTTCTGCCATTAGTGTGTCACAACCAGCAATGAGGTGTGCGACAGTTTCCAATTCGGTTTTACAAAACCTACATTTGTCTGTTTTCTCCCACATGTTCAATGGAATTTGTAAACAAACATGTATGCAGCCCACTATCTTGGGCTGCCAATATTAATCTTTCATCGCTTGGTCTAAATTTGCCTCTCCTTGACCATTGCAGTGTTCGTTCTTGATCAACATGAGATTCTTCAAGAAGTTTTCTATACTTGCAACTATATTTATGTATTTCCCACATTTCTTGCCTTCTCATCTGGTCCTTCACCTTATATTCCTTCTTTTGTTTTTTGGCACATTCAGTTCCTGCCTGATTTTTATCTACTTCTCGTTTGAGTTCCATTCCTGCTTGATGCCGATATGCTTCTGCTAGATTAAGCAGAGAAGTCTTCTTAGATTTATTCTCTTGTTTCAAATCTTTCACTACATTTGGGTGTAGGTCAGCAGATATATGTGGAGCCCCACAATTGCAGATCTGTACATGTAATCAATTTCAAGGAGGCCCATCCCTCCTTCGGAATGGGGAATATATAATCTTGGTAAGCACTGATTTTTTTTTTACAAATCATTTGGTGGGCATGAAGCATCCTCATTTTCCTATCTAATCTCTCCATCATGTTTTTGGGCCAATCACTTCAAAACTTTAAGTTAGGACAGGAAGAGTAAATTGGTTTATAGCTTGGATTTTGTTCCTAGATGTCAACTTTGTTTTCAGGATTAATTTAAGTGTTCTCAAGTATTCCTTACTAAGTTTTATTTGCATTTGTTCATGTTATATTGTTGATCCTTCATCAATTCCCAAATATTTATACACTCCCTCTTGCTCAAGTTCTTGTATATCACATTCTTGTCCCAAACTGATGCTTTCCTGGAGCTGCAGTTTTCCTGCTTTAAAGGTTGATTTTGCACATTAATCAAGACCAAATGACATTCTTAGATCATCTAAAAAAGTTTTGACAGCTTGCAGTTCCTCATCTGATGAGCTATACAATTTTAAATCATAGGCAAAGAGAAGATGAATTTACATTTTGTTGTTTTCTAGGAGCCAAATTGTAGTCATGGCCTAAATCATGTTCTGTTATGTAGACAGCTTAATGGGTTAAGGGCAAGGCAGAATAGCAGTGGTGACAGTGTCACCCTGGAATATCCCCTTTTGAATTTTTATCTCTGGGATAATAATTTGTCTTTTATCATGGCTTAATTGCAAAGTGGTCTGCCACTGTTTCATGGTCTCTGTAATGTAGTTGATCAGTGTAGGGTGTATCTTACACATTTTTAAGCACTCTTTTATCCATGAATGTGGGATGCTATCACATACTTTTTTGTAGTCAATCCATGTCATACTTAGATTCTTCCCCCTTTTTACAGTTCTCTACCATGACTTTATTTAACCACAAATGTTCCTTTGTTCCCTTTGACTTTCTTTTATTGCCCTTTTGTTCTACTGCCAGAATTGAGTTTTCTTCTAAATGACTATAAACTCTTGTCGGCATCCATTCCCATGTATAGTTTATATGTTGTCGGAAGAGAAGTTATTGATCTATAATTTTTAGGGTAGCTTGCAGGTTCACTCTTAATTAAGTAGGAGCATTGTGTTAGCCAGGTTTGTGTCTGTTTAGGGTGCGCATATAAATAATTCTTACTCGTAGCTAAATCTTCGTGCAGAGATGTTAATACTTTCAAGCAAAAGTTAGGTACTGCATCTGGACCTGGGGTTTTCCAATTAAAGGCTTTTCTTAACTTTGTTTCAATCTCTCTGGCTGTTACTTCATCCCATTTCATATTTTGTACCTTTAAACTTCTTTCTTTTACTTCTATCCATTTAGCACCTTTATGTTCCACAAGATCTTCATAGACACGTCTCCAAAACTTATCTATTTCTTCTTTTTGGCGATCTTTCAGTTCGTTTTACCTTGTTTCCCAATTCTCTGTAAAACTTTTTTGGGTCATCAATAAATTGCTTATTTTGTACTTTTGCTTTATATTTATCTGTGTATCTTCTGTTTTTCTGCCTATGCTGACATTTTTAATTTATTTGCGATAGTGCATGAAAGATCCTGGTCTGTTGTATTGAGCATTGCTTTTATCATGTCTATCTTTCTTAGTATTTTTGTTGATCTGTTGTGTCTTCTATAATCTTCTAACAGTGAAACTTGTCTTAATTGCTTTATAGTCTTCTCTATTTGATACTTCCATGATGGTATTCAATTTCTCCCCTTCCTTTCCCTCTCTACCCTGTGTTCTTGTGGTGGAACTTTATCCGTTATTAATTTAGCTGCACGGTAATATATCCTGTTTACTTCTGTTATATCGCATGGATCTCTATGGACAGTCCTAAATTACTGTGTTCATTTGTTTTATAAAGCTTCTGACTTTTTGGGTTTTATTGATCTTCTGCAGTCTATTTCTTTCATTGATCTTAATATGTCTATTTATGTCTTTTAAATTAAGCAACTCTTCTATTAGCTCACTTTCTTCTAAACTAAGGGCACTTTTTTGTTTTCCATTACTTTCATTGATCTTAATATGATCTTAATATGTCTATTTGTCTTTTAAATCAAGCAACTCTTCTATTAGCTCATTTTCTTCTAAATTGAGGGCACTCTTTTGTTTTCCATTTCTTGCGGACATTCTATAGAAAGTTCTATAGCATCTTCCTGTGGCACATTCTCTTTACTTTCATCCTGTGCCATCCGTCAGTCTGTCGTATGGGAACTCATTTGCCTATCACTCCTCAACATTGAATGTATCAGAGTTTCCATAGTTTCCTGTTCCTTCACTTGTCTAGCTTCAAGTGAACGTTTATACTGGTTTCCTGTGGAAGGCTCCAAAATATCTTCATATGGCACCTGACCCAATTGCTTCCTGTTCCACTGGTTTCCCCTTAATTTGAAAATTAGTTGCACTGTCCTGTTGCGGTGCTTTCTGAATTAGATTTTCTACACTGAATCCTTCACTTTGCAGGTACTCCGTAACCTCAGTTTCTATTTCTTTAACTTCTCCGTTAGTAATCTCCTTTTCTCTTTACCTTCTTATTTTTTTCTATTGTAAAGTTTTCCATGTCCGTATTCCTTTGCCTGTATTTCTCTTCAAATATCTTTGGTACTGCTCATTTGTATTGGTTAGTTTTGCTTCCTCCTTTGTATAAATATTACACCATATTAAATCTCTTTTTCTTTCCCATGTCTATATTTCTTCAAATGTCGCCTGATCTCCCTGCTTCTCCTTACTTTGGGGACTCGCTTCATCATGCTATGATCTAACCTGTGTTAGACCTTCTACACCAGATACCAATGAAAATCAGCAAAAAGCACCAACGTGACTAGTAATCCAAAAAATGATGCAATAGGTGAAACAATAAAGCCACAGAGTAGGGTCAGGTGAGAAATTTTAATAATTTTAAAACAGCATCTGCTTCCAACACAAGTCAGCACATATATTACATCATTTTTTGGACTTCTACACCAAATTCTTCACTTTGCAGGCATTCCATAACTTCAACTTCTATTTTTTTTTAACTTCTACTTTACTAATTTTCTTTTCTACATTCCTTCTTTGTGATGCTATTTTTTTATTGTGAAATTTTCCATATCCTTTGCCTGCATTTCTCTTTGAATATATTTGGGGCTGCCTTCTTTATATTGATTGATTTGGCTTTCTCCTTTGCATAAATATTGTACCATATCAAATCTTTCTTTCCCATGTCCAGATTTCCTTTTTATATTTTTCAGAAATCTCTAGGTTTTGTTGTTTATATTTCCACACTTCCTCAGATGCTTCTTTTTCCAAACAGATCAAAGTTTCTTGATCTATATACTGTTTTTCACAAATCTGTTTTATTAAGCATTGCACATTTTTATTTGAAGCTTCTGACAGTTTTTCTTGTGGTAGTATGTTTCTTTCCTCTAATTTCTCTCTTAATCATGTTGTATATCTTGTGTTTGGAAATTCTGGGCTTTTTGCATACTAGTAACAATACATCATTTCTTTCTTATCCTCAATAGTCCACTTTATTGCCTTTATGGCTCTTCTTTGGCCTATCAATTTGTGTGGTTTTTGTGGACTACTACTAGTTTCTACAATAGGAGGGCCGTTCTCCTTCCGGGTGTGGCGTGGCCCCATTGTAGGAATGTTTCTGTATTTTGAGGATTCTACACTGTCATCTTTTCCAGTCCTGGCACCAGTGTGCCTACCAGGATTGGGCACTTTTTTATCCTGGGTCTTGTACACCCAGCTCTTTTTTTTTTAAAATTTTAACCTACGTCTGTCAGTGATTTACGCTATATAAATGCAGTCTATATATCAGAGTCATCTTGGTGTGATTTTGTGAAAAAAACGGTCCACCTTGCAAAGGTACTCACCAAGACTTGAGGATGAATTCAATTTCAGCAATAATACTCTCCTTTACTTGCTGACTTACCTGTCCATTCGGACCCCTAATATTCTATATGGCTGCTGATATTTTCTTTAAGGATCTGCATCCAAACTCCCACTCTTTCCTTATTTCCTGAATGGGACCTTAAGTTTGTTTTGACACTTAAAATGCTGGCTCAGAAGGAGTCTTTCTATGCCCCCATGAAATTTCTTTCCTGGAAGGTCGTTTTTCTAGTTATGCTAACGGCAGCTGGAAGAGTTTCAGAAATGCAAGAGTTATCCTCTCTTTTAGCATATTTCCCCTTCATAAGAATAGGGTGTCACTGTGCACAGATCCATCCTTTTATTCTGAAGGTATCATCTGACTCCAATTTGAAACAACCTATATGTTTACCAGTATTTTTTCAAGCCATCCCAGCAAGGTAGAATAAATCATACATTCCTTGACGTTTACAGACATTTAAGATTTTTATCTTCATAGAACTAATTAATTGAGGAAGGATTCTCAACTTTTCAATCCCTTTAACACAAATAGTTGCCGCTAGAGTTTCTAAAGTATTTCTTTCCTGGTGGATTTCTGATTATATCCCTTGTATGCTTTCTATGCAAAAATGGCACTTTTATGCAGATCTAAAGATCATGCTTCATGATTTGTTACCACGTCTACCTAATATTCATGAACTCTTAGCCACAGCAGCTTGGTCTGTGTTTCATATATTTGTCAGCGATTACAATCTGGATATGATTTTAAGCTCTAGGGCTTCATTTGGAGCCATTGTTCTCAAGGGTCTTCTGTCATGATTCCACCCAAGTTTCTCAGCAGCTTGAGATTCTGACCCATTAAGTAGACTGGGTGGATGGATTGAATAGGATATTGTATTTGAGTACTTCCTGTAATGCTAGATACTTTCATCCACATCCATTTGATATGACATCCCTCCCTCCTTCCCCCCTTCCAGATTGTCATTTTGGTGAACTTGGAAGACAGAGTTTTTAGCTCTTTTTCTTCCCTCTTCATTTAGGACCAATTTCCCTTTTGTTATAGGTAAGCAGACTCGATTTGAGGTAACTAGCTGCACAGCTGCATTGTGGGACAGAAAATATGAAAGGAGCTCAAGGCTGGAGAACTATATTAGCACAGACCAACAAGTGGCCTGAAGACCCATCAGTCATACTTCACAGGCATGAATGAAAAGATTTAGTGTTATGCCAAGGACATGACTACCATTTCCATTAAGTCTCACTTTTATTTATTTTTAAGTTGGTTAGCTGGATAACAAGGGCCCTTTTTTACTCAAATCCTCACTACAGTAAAATACCTCTAGTTAATACACAGGCATCATGTATAACTTAAAAAAGTAGCATTAAGTAAGCATAAAAAACACTCAGAAAAGTAAGAAAAAATATTGTGTGGAGTTACTTTATGCTGACTCAGTGGTCATCAGTTTGTAGTCGGTCATAAAACTGACAACTGAAAAATCTGTAGTAAGGGGAAAAATGCACAAAAAGAACTTTATGTACAGAACACAAACCTTCTTTGCACCCTCACCATGTGGAGAGCTTGTGCGCCTCCTTACTTTTGTATTCTTACTGTATCACCCATACTTGAAGCAAAGAGCACATCTGTTTTACAAGTTTGTGCATGCTCACACTTGGTAAATAATACAGATTGCTGGATAAATTGATTTAAGGAAGACTACTAAATGAATGAGTGGCTGACATTTCATTAGCTGAGCAGACTGACAGAACCCTGATTTATGTTGTATATTCAGATGTACTAAAAGATTATGCCATTTCAGTAACTTTTTACCTGTTGGAATTTGTATACAGTTGCAAGTGTCATCATGTTGTTTAATTTTTTATCCTCCCTTTTTACGGTTTGGAAGCAAAAAGCATCATTAATACAAAAGCACAGCTATGTGGCAAGAAACCAAAAAATGTGTCTGTGCGTGTGTGCATATATGACTCTATTTCATTAAGTCGAATTACCACAACATCAAAGTAGAAAAGATCCAGACCATAACATCTAAATGTCAAAAAGTCCAATATCCGTAAAATCGTCATTCTAAATATTGCAAGTACTGTACATAGGTTCATAGGTTTATACTAGGCTATCTGCCCTAAGGCATTTATAAGCCTAGCCCAAAGTTATGTGGCTTATGCCACCCCTTATGTTAGAAATAATGTGCCCATTAGTTTGTTGTGCCTCTGTCCAGCAGTGACACAAAGATGATTCCCGGGGTAAACCTACGATCTCCCATCCACCGGTCAAGATTTCTCTTGAACAGAGCCAGCGAGGTGCTCTGCCTCACATGGACCGGGATTTTATTCCACAGCATGGGGAGTCTCTGGGTGATAAATCTATCCCTCCAGCACATCCTATTTATATCCGTGCTAAGGTTTAAGTCACTTGCTCTAGTGGTTCTGGTGGATTTGGATTTTTTGAGGTGGAGCATATCCATTAATTCCGGGTTGGTCATGGCCTTGTATGTCAGGCACAGGTCACCTCTGAGCAGACGGTATTCAACTGAATAGAGTTGGAGTTTCTTCAGTCTGGCAGTATATGACAGGTTTTGGAATCCCTTTATCCTTTTGGTGAGGAACTTTTGGGGTCTCTCCAATTGCTGCAGGTACATAATGTCGAAAACACTGTTTCAGACGAATCTTTATAGCACGGTCCCCTTCTATCACTTAAATCATTACATCCATACTTGCCTACTATAGATCCTGTGTGTTTTTTTATGTTTTTGCACACCCCCTACAAATTAAATATACCAACTCCAAGATTGCACTACAGTGGAGAAAAGGTAAATTTCTAGATCCCCACTGTACCGTGATCTCCATAAGTTTCACACATGCACCTGTTCTGTGCACAAAACACCTACACACATCCAACATGCACACCTCCCCTCCTAGTCACTTTAACTGGCACTACCACCATTTCTTTCAAGCTTATAAATCTATTCTCAAAAATAAAAAGTTCCTAACCTGTTTCTAAGACTTTTACGAACAAATCTCAAAAATCATCTTTCAGAGTTGAGCGTTACCTCCTCCTGTTTGTTTAGTACAATGCAAACTTTTTAAACTGATATTACAAGATTTATCCTCTACAGCATTTCAACATATTAGACATTACAACACTCAACATTTTCAATTTTCAATGTTTTGGGAATTGGATGTTATGGTATTGATGATTTCATACTCAACATTGTGGTAAGTCTATCTTAATGAAGTAGATCCATATGTATGTATAATGTGTGGGTGTATTAATGATTATACTTTATAAATACCTGAAGTCTTAAACTACTTTACCTTTCCTTGTTATGTTAAGGCTGTTCATAAGTTGGTTCATTTACGATTCCTTGGACTGCATTGAGGCCATCTCATACCATGGTTCCTATAGGTGCAATAGAGAGATTGGAAACTGAAGAATTGAGACATTGTGTAGTAATGCTCTGTAGCATCTGCTGGCATGACATTATTGGTATTACTCCTGATGTATATTATCTTTGGACTATTGTATGTTGACTTAGCACTGTATTTGTTTTGTGTTTATACTCCTAGGGTAGAAACAGTTGAATTATGGCTGATCTGGACAGCTACACTGGGGCCACCAGTGCCAGTACTGCCATACAGTCACTCAGCAGGATGTCATTTCCTAGCCTAGAAGAAGACACCATGGTGGCCCCCACTGAACTTCACAGCACCTTGCTTAATGGTATGATCTAAATATAATTTGCTTTTTGTTCTGTTTCAAAGTTTCCTGGTTAAAAAAATAGCTACTGTTTGGGGTGTCTGTAGACATTTGCCCTTGACTCCTTTTGTAGGCTACTACCGGTGACTACCCCTCTTTCAGTGAAGCATGTTCTTGCACTCAATTTAAGACCTCCTGTCCTCATACTGTACCTTTTGGATATGTACAGTACCTTTGTTTATTTGATTGATTGATTTGAAACAGTTTTACCTGGCAAAATGTTCCATTTTGATGTAGCAGATAAACTTTTCATTCCTATTTTCTTTTTACCCATTGTCAGTACTATAGATTTTTGGTTCCAAAATTTGTTAGAGTAAAGATTTTTATGTTTCCTTTCTAGTTTAATACAAGTCGTTTAGGAAAAAGTGATTTTAAAATATATCATGTTTTGTGTGTGTATAGAACGTTGGAGGGCATAGTTAACTGGAAGTGCTCATCACTTATCAGATCTGTACAACTCTTTATAATTGCACAATTTAACATATTTTATTGATTTAGTTCCCCTGATCCCAACTGCTGGTCTTCAAGCCACTTCTTTGCTCCAGCTTAGCTGCATTAGTGCTCCAGCTTCAAGCTTCTTAAAGATTTTCCGTTCCATGATGCACGGGTAGCCTGAGTTACCTCAGATCTCATTTGCTGCCATAGACAACGGATGCAGATTTCAACACCTTGGTAAAGCTAAGTGCTCTAACTTGTTTTTTCTTGTATATTTATAGATAGTAGTGTACCTTTTCTTAGTAGGGCTATGTTTTCAGTCCCATATGCTGTTTTTCAGCTCATTTTTCCTTTTTTTTTTCCATCTGTGTCTTTTCCTCCCATTAGGTTAGAAAAAAAAAAACAGCTTTTAGATATTTATCTTTCTGCAGTATTAACTCTTCTCTTGGTTGTTAATAAACGTTCTTTTAATTGTTGATTTTTTGGTATGCTTATGTTTAAAGTATTTTGACCAACGAGAATTTAAAAAAGTTTTAAATAGTTGTAGATCAATGTGTGTGTATGTACCTTTAAGAAAATATCCAAGGGCTTGCACAAGTGTATAAATACTGAACACGTGCGAGCCTGACTGCCATTTTGTAGGAAGCTCTTGAGATGTAAGCATGTATGTATGTAAGGTCTATCTGTTAATCAGTTCGTTTATATTTTATGATGCTGCTATTCAGCCCGATTTGTTTGTGTATTAAAGCATCTAAATGAAATACCACACCTGCTTGTCATCTATGTTAGAGAGCGATGAGCAAGAATAGTGCTCAAAGTCCAGGCACAGAATTCCACTCCAAGACACTTATGATTTGTGCATCATGTGCTTGGGAGTGGCACATTTGACAAAAGCCACCAAAACAACTACAACGTAAAATCCACTAAGTAACTGGTGTGGAATGGCAAAACTCAATAACTCCTCGGCTTGGTTTATTCCAAGAACGAAATAAAAGAACTAAAAACACTCCAGGTTAAGCGCTTTCATCTGACCAATGCAGACTTCTTCAGAACAACAACAATTGATTCTGCACCAATTAAATAAACTTTTAGGCGCCAAAAAACATTTCTCATCGAATCATTTAAAGGTATATCCATATAATGCATACATTAAAAACCTGTCCCTATAATTACAACTGATACTCACGTACTAATAATAATACATAAATATAAAAATGTAAATATAGTCATATATAAAATGTATTGTGATGTGTGATTATGTGTACATAATGTACCGTTATAGTTACTGTACTCAAAGCCAGTATTCTAACCATAAAACCATAAAGACCATAAAGGACCTTAAAAACCTAAAAAAATGTAATATGATACTTGACCAAAAGCGCTATGCTAAACATAAAAATGGTTTTATACTAATAAAATCATTGATACCAGGAAGCCTAGTGGCATCAGTAATTATCTGCCATTTGCTCTCCTTCATAACCAAAAAGGCTTTGACATTTCCTCCATATGCTGTAATGCCAACCTGATCAATGATTACAAATTTAAAATAATGCATATCTCCACTTTTTAATATATGCCTATAAAGGGCATTCTTTTTGTCTTTATTTTAAATACTATAAAGATGTTCATAAATACGTCGCCTCAGCTGTCTCTCGGTCTTCCCGATATAAAACGCTGAACATGTTTGACATGTTGCCAAACAGACAACGTATTTAGTATTACAATTTCCTGCCCTACATCATATATATGTTTTGTTGAAATTGTCCAATTTCACACCCACTGTTTTGTTGATGGTATAACATTGGTTGCATGCTCCGCATTTACTAGTCCCCCCTTTCCTACTGCATATATTGAATTCTAAAATCCTTTTAAGATTGTATCCTGTTTTGTAAACGAATTTGGGATGAGTACCCAATACCTGGGCTAACTCAACATCCATTGTAATCAAATTCCAACGTTGTCTTAAAATGTTTTCTATATACTGAACTACTGGGGAGTACATAAGCACACAAACCCTATGACTGAAACCCTCTATTGTTTTATTCCCCGAGGATGGAACTTCATGCATTAAATGACCTAGTAAAGGTGCATACTTCTTACCCCACTCCTTACTAACATATCTGACAACATCATTTAATAAGGGTTCAGGGTATCCTCTTACACAAAACATTGACTTAATTAAATGTAATTCCTTAACCATAATTTCTCTAGTCGAGGACATTCGGGCAGCTCTGATACACTGCCCCTTAAATACATTTTTGAATACTTGTTTAGGATGATTACTACTAAACTCTTAGTAGTCATTGGAGAAAGTCTCCTTTCTATGTATACAAGATACAAACCCTCCATCACCATGGCTAATATGTGTAATCCAAATATGTTGTACCACTTTCATTGATGTTAAATGTAAACTTTAAAAAGTCTGTTGTATTGTTTATGTAGTCAATAAAGGACTGAATCAATTCTACAGGGCCTTTCCATAACACAAAGAGATCATCTAAGAACCTCGAGTAATATACAATGGTTTGAAAAAATTCACTATTGAATAGGAATTGGGTTTCCCATTCGAGCACGACAAGATTAGCGAATATGGGAGCACAGGAAGCTCCCATAGCAACGCCTCTAGTCTGTCTAAAAAATTCATTTTCAAAGTGGATGCAATTATGGTCTAACACTAAACCCATCATGTCAATAATAAGACAAATTTTGTCCCAATCCAAATTTGAGAATTTCCTTAGACTGTTACTGAAATACTCAAGTCCTTTTTCCTTGGGGATGCAAGAGAAAAGATCAATAACATCAATAGTGATGTAAATAAGGTTCTTGTTCCATAATTGTGGTGTCAAGTGTCCAAGAAACATCCAAGAATCCTTAATTAGATGAGGGATGTTGTTGTAAATAGGCTTCACCCATTTGTCAATAGCAACGCCCAAGGGAAAAGTTTTTGACTTACTTCCTGATATTATGGGTCTGAAAGGAGGACATTTCAAATTTTTATGGACCTTAGGTATTCCTATAATGGTGGCTAATGTAGGGTGTTCGACCTTTAAAAACTGGTAGACCTCATCAGAAATTCTATGGGTCTATCAGGTATTCTTCCACAGCTAAATCAATTTGTCTGTGTTCAATGTTTACTTCATTAAGGGAGATGGCCTCATAATTCCCTGATTGATATAAAATGTTATATATTTCCTTAGTGTAATCCATTTTATTATATAACACAATTCCTCCCCCTTTGTCGGGTTTCATAACCCTCAGATCATTATTATTCACTAATGTTTGTAAACATATACGTTCTCCTTCAGTTAAATTATCCTTAATACCAGACACAATATTCTTGTCAATCTTATACATTTTGTAGAAACTGTAGATGTCCTGACAGACCATTTTCTCATAACTTGCTACCACTGGATTACTACAGGGTATATATGTACTTTTCTTTTTAAGAACACCTTGCTCTCTACCATTACATACAACTTCATTATTTTTGAACTGTATGGCTAAATTCAATCTCCGACAGTATAATTTAAATTCTGTAATTACATCCACTAAATTGAATCTCACCGTAGGTATAAATTTCATTCCCTTAGCAAATAACATATAAAATTCATCAGAAATTTCAATGTTTGTGTAATTGAACACCTTAAACCCTTTATAAGTGTTTATAATGTTATCAACGCCATTAAGTGGTGTTTCATCTAGATTCCCTTCTATTGCTTGCCTTGGTACAATATCTTGTCCATAACTCAAAATTTGTTCATATCTATCCCATATTCACCTATGTTGGACCTTGATTTGCTTATCTCTTTCTCTTGTTGCTGGGTGTGAATGAATTTTTCGGGGGTGGGGGGAGGGAAATACCTGCCCCCTCGAAAATTCGAATTCCTATCGGTCTGTCTGTCTTCATACCCATGATGTCCATCCCTTTCACCTTCCCAATTGCCCTTGGGCCAAATATACGCTCTTTTGTTAGCATATTGGTCCAAATCACGAGCTATTTTCCTACTTTTCCTCTGGTAAATAGTGGCTTTCTGCTCAGCTACAACAAACTGTTTCATACAATTCGTTCCATTTAGAAAACAATTCATTAGTAACTATTTCATGGTTTAGTTTGTCAACTTCCTGTACCAACCGTGAAAGTTTTTCATCATTTTTCTTAACTAACACATTCATATAACTATACCCAAAACTATCAAACAATTGATTAAACTCCCCCATCGTGTTTAAATCCAAATCAAACCCCATAGGTATTTTAAAAAATCTTATACCCTTAGGAACAATTTTCATAGACATACATTTGGAAAAATGTGCATTTTCAATTTTTATATTTTTAATGGACAATAACTTTTTACCAAGCAAAAATATCATGTCCTTAATAGAAGTTTGAAATGCTTTAGAATATTGTCCATTTGTATAACCTACACCATAATCGTCATGTTTAGTAAATTCATAGTCATCATTCAAGAAATGATCTAAAAAGTCATTAGCATCTCCACATTTAGATTTGTCCAAAACATGAAATCTACTTTTATTAATATGATTATGTTTACTGCCCATGTTAGTTTTGTTGCTCTTATAAATATCCGGACTCGATATATTAATAGTATGATCAGTACCTCTTGCATTGTCCAATTGAGCCCTGGCAATACCAGAATAGGTTTTTAAAGTAGTCAGGCATTTAGGACGTACCCCAAGCCTTTCTGCCTCTTCCCGAGCATGAAAAAAACTAAAATCAAACGTGAAATCGTTTGTAGAATTTCTGCTTGTATTAAGATCCTTGCTGTGACTAAATAATCGCCCATGAGACGAGCATTTCTCGTCATCGACACATTTCGCTTGCCTGTTTGGAATCTCAAACTGAGAACTTGTGTCCACACGAAAAGCAGTCGCCGTGCTGACAACAGGAAGTAATTCACATCCCGATAGCGTTTCCTGCTTCTGGTCCCTTGTTTTAATCACCTCGATCTTGTCTAATGCTGTTAATGTACGCCCGACCAAGTCAACCAAACGTGACATCTCATTTTTTAAGGCTGAAATCTCCGACTGGATTTTTGTGTTCTCCGCTCTATCCGATGAAGCCTGAGGATCCTCGATAGTGCCTTCCATACCAAAACTACCCAAAATCACCAAAACAACTACAACATAAAATCCACTAAGTAACTGATGTGGAATGGCAAAACTCAATAATTCCTCGGCTTGGACAGTGCAAAAAGTTTATTCCAAGAACGAAATAAAAGAACAACTAAAAACACTTCAGTTAAGCACTTTACCTGGAGTGTTTTTAGTTGTTCTTTTAAGGTGAAAGGGATGGACATCACAGGTATGAAGACAGACAGACAGATAGGAATTCGAATTTTCGAGGGGGCAGGTACCCCCCCGAAAAATTCATTCACACCCAGCAACAAGAGAAAGAGATAAGCAAATCAAGGTCCATCATAGGTGAATATGGGATAGATATGAACAAATTGAGTTAAGGACAACAAGATATTGTACCAAGGCAAGTAATATAAGGGAATCTAGATGAAACACCACTTAATGGAGTTGATAACATTATAAACACTTATAAAGGGTTTAAGGTGTTCAATTACACAAACGTTGAAATTTCTGATGAATTTTATAGGTTATTTGCTAAGGGAATGAAATTTATACCTACGGTGAGATTCAATTTAGTGGATGTAGTTACAGAATTTAAATTATATTGTCGGAGATTGAATTTAGCCATACAGTTCAAAAATAATGAAGTTGTATGTAATGGTAGAGAGCAAGGTGTTCTTAAAAAGAAAAGTACATATATACCCTGTAGTAATCCAGTGGTAGCAAGTTACGAGAAAATGGTCTGTCAGGACATCTACAGTTTCTACAAAATGTATAAGATTGACAAGAATATTGTGTCTGGTATTAAGGATAATTTAACTGAAGGAGAACGTATATGTTTACAAACATTAGTGAATAATAATGATCTGAGGGTTATGAAACCCGACAAAGGGGGAGGAATTGTGTTATATAATAAAATGGATTACACTAAGGAAATGTATAACATTTTATATCGATCAGGGAATTATGAGGCCATCTCCCTTAATGAAGTAAACATTGGACGCAGACAAATTGATTTAGCTGTGGAAGAATACCTGATAGACCATAGAATTTCTGATGAGGTCTACCAGTTTTTAAAGGTCGAACACCCTACATTAGCCACCATTATAGGAATACCTAAGGTCCATAAAAATTTGGAATGTCCTCCTTTCAGACCCATAATATCAGGAAGTAAGTCAAAAGCTTTTCCCTTGGGCGTTGCTATTGACAAATGGGTGAAGCCTATTTACAACAACATTCCTCATCTAATTAAGGATTCTTGGATGTTTCTTGGACACTTGACACCACAATTATGGAACAAGAACCTTATTTACATCACTATTGATGTTATTGATCTTTTCTCTTGCATCCCCAAGGAAAAAGGACTTGAGTATTTCAGTAACAGTCTAAGGAAATTCTCAAATTTGGATTGGGACAAAATTTGTCTTATTATTGACATGATGGGTTTAGTGTTAGACCATAATTGCATCCACTTTGAAAATGAATTTTTTAGACAGACTAGAGGCGTTGCTATGGGAGCTTCCTGTGCTCCCATATTCGCTAATCTTGTCATGCTCGAATGGGAAACCCAATTCCTATTCAATAGTGAATTTTTTCAACACACTGTATATTACTCGAGGTTCTTAGGTGATCTCTTTGTGTTATGGAAAGGCCCTGTAGAAGTGATTCAGTCCTTTACTGACTACATAAACAATACAACAGACTGTTTAAAGTTTACATTTAACATCAATGAAAGTGGTACAGCATATTTGGATACACATATTAGCCATGGTGATGGAGGGTTTGTATCTTGTATACATAGAAAGGAGACTTTCTCCAGTGACTACTTAGAGTTTAGTAGTAATCATCCTAAACAAGTATTCAAAAATGTATTTAAGGGGCAGTGTATCAGTGCTGCCCGAATGTCCTCGACTAGAGAAATTATGGTTAAGGAATTACATTTAATTGTCAATGTTTTGTGTAAGAGGATACCTGAACCCTTATTAAATGATGTTGTCAGATATGTTAGTAAGGAGTGGGGTAAGAAATATGTACCTTTACTAGGTCATTTAATGCATGAAGTTCCATCCTCGGGGAATAAAACGATAGAGGTTTTCAGTCATAGGGTTTGTGTGCTTATGTACTCCCCAGTAGTTCAGTATATAGAAAATATTGTAAGACAACATTGGAATTTGATTACAATGGACGATGAGTTAGCCCAGGTACTGGGTACTCATCCCAAATTCGTTTACAAAACAGGATACAATCTTAAAAGGATTTTAGAATCCGATATATGCAGTAAGAAAGGGGGGACTAGCGGTACAAGTAAATGCAGAGCATGCAACCAATGTTATACCATCAACTAAACAGGGTGTGTGAAATTGGACCATTTCAACAAAACATATATACAATGTAGGGCAGGAAATTGTAATACTAAATACGTCGTCTGTTTGGCAACATGTCAAACATGTTCAGCGTTTTATATCGGGAAGACCGAGAGACAGCTGAGGCGACGTATTTCTGAACATCTTTATAGTATTTAAAATAAAGACAAAAAGAATGCCCTCTATAGGCATATATTAAAAAGTGGAGATATGCATTATTTTAAATTTGTAATCATTGATCAGGTTGGCATTACAGCATATGGAGGAAATGTCAAAGCCTTTTTGGCTATGAAGGAGAGCAAATGGCAGATAATTACTGATGCCACTAGGCTTCCTGGTATCAGTGATTCTATTAGTATAAAACCATTTTTATGTTTAGCATAGCTCTTTTGGTCAAGTATCATATTACATTTTTTTAGGTTTTTGAGGTCCTTTATGGTCTTATATGGTTTTATGGTTAGAATACTGGCTTTGAGTACAGTAACTATAACGGTACATTATGTACACATAATCACACATCACAATATATTTTTTATATGACTATTTATATTTATATTTTTACATTTTTATATTTATGTATTATTATTAGTACGTGAGTATCAGTTGTAATTATAGGGACAGGATTGTTAATGTATGCATTATATGGATATACCTTTAAATGATTCGATGAGAAATGTTTTTTGGCGCCTAAAAGTTTATTTAATTGGTGCAGAATCAATTGTTGTTCTGAAGAAGTCTGCATTGGTCAGATGAAAGCGCTTAACCTGGTGTGTTTTTAGTTCTTTTATTTCGTTCTTGGAATAAACTTTTTGCACTGTCCAAGCCGAGGAGTTATTGAGTTTTGCCATTCCACACCAGTTACTTAGTGGAGTTTACATTTGACAAAAGAATTAGGGCTATACAGGATAGAAATAATAAATTTGTCCGCAAGGAGCTTTTGCCTTCAGATCCAGCGACTTCTAAGATGGGGAGAAAAAACTACTGAGAAATTCAAAACTAGAAACTCTGAAGATAAAGAAAGAGCACTCTGATTCGGAACCCTTGAGGGTGAACTCCCTATGACAAGGACTCCATCTTACACTCCTGTGCCAGATCAGGAGCATGCGTGTCCAATACTTCAGGATGTTTCTCCAAAAAGACCAGACAACCTATAGCCGAGACAGAATCTATCCGGATCAGTTGTGATCCTTCAGCCCCTATAAGAGTATGTTGAAAGTGGACCTGGATCATTTGATGTAGAGTTTTCTGAAGATGCAGAATGACATGGGAGTGGTAAGTCTCCTTCATTTGCAAAGGTGGTTGGCACAGGTCCTATGCCCCAGCTGTTAGCATCCTTGGGTCAGGGTCACTGCAAGTATCAAAACTACTGCTCCAAAGCAGGTAGAATCCTCTGAGACTTGTCATATTCCTGATATACAGAGTAAGAGGACGTACAAGAGGAGGCACATAGATTCCCCATCAAAGTTCATCACACCTCTAATGATTGAGGGCTCCCCCAGTACCCTCCCAAAGGCTCTTCCTCTGGCACGGTTTTGGAGCTTGTGTAGCAGAAGGGATCTTGGTCCACTGACCCTCCTTCTCAAGATGAATCCTATGGCTCGACACCATCTACTACTTCTGTGGTCCTTTCTGCAGATAAGCTAATTGATCTGGCAGTTAGTAGGTCATGACAGGTGTTCTACACATGCAAAAGTGGTGCCAAGAAAGTCACATTAGATCCTTAGGCCATCCAAGGAAAGGCAACACTGGACAAAGTCCTCTTCGGTAGATTCTATTATTGTGGTAGCATCAACTAAGATAGAGCTGATCAGCGATTCAGCTTCTATTCATTGTCTTAACAGAGATTCCCAGGAGATGTAATAATTAGGGAAGTGGTTGTATACTTTAAGGAATTTTGCCTTGAGGGTTCTGAGCTACACCACTAATAAATCATTTCCAGAGGGGCTTAGCTCAGCAGGCTGCATCTACTCTGAAATCTTACCATCTGATATCAGATTCTAGGTAACAGTTGGGCGCAGCCCTGGCAACCATGTCTGTGTATATCGGACATCTCTGAAAAATTAAAATGCAGATTGCTGCTTTTGCTTACTGGTGCCTTGTTAAAATAAAAGTTTGATGACTGCACTAAACATTGCAGACTATTAACCTCTTCACTATGTTATTAACTTTGCGCAGTTGCTACTAAAATAACTCGCCTATGTAACAGATAATACTGTACAGTTTACAGTTTTTAATGTCTCAGATTAAGCTTTTCAGACAGCATGGATGATGTTCTCCAGTATACAAATCTAACAAGAAATCAGATGTAACCTTATTCAGTCACTGTTCTTTTTATACTTTTTTATAAAAGCAGTTTTTTGATGTTGATGTATTGCAGTCTGTTGTTAAGCTACTTTTGTGTTCTGTTTTAAGGTGAATTATGCGACAGTCTAGGGCGTCGTTCCTGTTCCTGTTTCCAGCTTGGTAGGGAGTTGTTCATTTCTTGCACCTAGGTCTCAAGAATTCAGGAGTTATCCTTTTCAGCATTTCTTTGAAGTTGTGTCAGACACAGATGTTTTGTATTACATACACATTTGGATACCTTCAGCTAAGAGCAGTTTAACTGACTCTGTTTTCTAACATATATTCTAGCAAACAGAAGTGTACATGAATCTAGCTAACAAACAGAAGTGTACATGCACTGTTATAATTACTACACACACATTCCAATAAACAAAAGTGTATATAAATGTCTGAATTTATATATATATATATATATACATATATATATACATATATATATATATATATATACATATATATATACATATATATATACATATATATATATATATATATAAGTCATGCATAATGAGTGGTGAGGGCAGCATGGGGCTGGTGGTGTGATGACACAGCAGGCTTGGCTGCAGGAGGAAAACTATGGACTTTGTCGAGTCTGTCGATGAGAGAGAAGCTACAGTAGTGTGAACAAGATGGCAAAATGATAACTGCCATAGCAGTGAAGTTTGAGGCCCCAACAATTGTACAGCAGGAACCTGAAAGGGCCTAAGTTACTATGGTTTAGAACATCCAGGCATCAGCAGTTTGAAGCATCCTCTGAAAGGGGGAGCCTTGGCAGATGCAGCCCCTTTAATGAATATAGGTCCAGAGGCAAAAGAATTCCTAGATTCATAGGTGTGTACCAGGCTAACAGCCACTAGGGACATTTTAAGCCTAGCCATGCATCCCAAATATCTGACAAGTTCTGGTACTCTTGATAAATGTAATTGGTGGCTTGGGAGATGAAATATTCATAAGAAGGGGCCTGTGAAATCATTTACAGGCTGTGTGTGTGTCCATTAGAGACATAGGTGCCATTTTGTGCTCCCCATCCAGTTGTCCAAATTTCACTTTAATTGGATTGGGGAGAAACTCTGCTTCACTTGGTTGGGGAGCCTGTTTCAGAGAAGGTGGTATTCTTTGGAATACATACCTGTCTCTCCAGCAGGTCCTATTAATATCACAAGCAAGGTTTAAGCTTTAGAATGAATAATTCTGGAGCTGTTTGTTTTGCAGATATGCAGGAGTTCCATCAGAGTGGGGTCTGACAATGCCTTGTATGCTTGTCATAGATCTCCTCTCAAAGGCCTGTTGGAGTCAGAATACAGGGATAGGGCTTTGAGGTGATCTGCATAGGACAGTGTTACACCCTTTATTGCTTTAGTAAGGAACCTCTGTGGACTTTCCGATTTGGACATACCTGGCTAGGTGTGTACCAAAGGGGGAACTGTACTCAATGATAGGTGATGGAACAGTTAACAGTACAAAACCACTCAGTTGACCTCCACACCACTGAGCTCACCAAGCCAAACACTGGAACTCGTTGAATATAATAATCCATAGTTCTTTATTACAAAATCATATTAAAAAAAATCCAAGTGCTTTCGGCCCTGCACACACTTGTTATGGGACTTCATCAGAATAACCATTTTCCCCAAACACCTTAATTTATACTGTGCACGTTCATGAATTTATTCACAATTCGTGTCCTCATGTATACATAAAATAAACTTTACTTAATACTGCTTCTACAGAACATTAAAATATTATTATCACTTATTTCACAGGGATGCCAACACATTTTTTAAAACGCAGATTATTAAAACATTCCGACATTTTACTAATTCTTCAATTGCACACTTTAAAAAAATATAATGTACTCATGGGAATGAATCAAATTTTACTAATAGATATAGAATATACACAAGTGCCTTGCCTTTACTAGTAATAAAATTGTATGATATATTAGTTGTTTATAATATTAATGCCCTCTTCTTTAAAATAGGTAATAAAGAAAGATTCTCATTTATCCCTGGGGAATTTACTGCATTCAGCCTAATCTGCCATTGTAATTGTTTTAGCTTAACATTAATTCCCACCATCCACTTCTTGGATATTTTGGGACTACTTCTAATATTCCAAATTTGAAACTGGTGAAATTATGACATTCAATACTATGCCTAAACAAAGTGCTATTATTTGCTTTTTGCATTGCATACGTATGCTCATAAATTCTGTTTAGTTGTCTTTCTGTTTTTCCCACATAATGTCCACACCCCTCTCATATTGCTATGTAAACTATACTCCTAGTATTACAATTACACTTTTGTAATTTAATCTCAGAGTATACCTTCAAGGACTGTGGTACTTTCCTTTAATACATGGTGACACTGCCTACATGCTCCACAACTAGTTGTTCCCACAGAAGAAATCTGGATGTTAACCAGCCAATACTCAAAAGGGAGTTACAATTCCTACCCGTTTTAAAAATAAACTGTGGTTCCACACCCTCATCCACATTGGCTTGGTGAGGTTAGTGGTGTGTAGGTCAACTGAGTGTTGAGTGGTTTTGTACCATTACTGTTTTCACTCTCCACTTGATTAACTTTTTTTTTGTTTTCTTTTAGGTCTTGGAACAACATTCTTGGGCCTAGATTTCATACCTTTGTTTATAAGCTGCACAATATAGACTGATTTCCTTACAACTATAGGCATGTGATGGTCAAAGTCTAGATTACTGTGTATGTGTACCACCCCCACCCCCCCCACCCCCGAGTCCCTGACTACTGGATTGACTGTTAGGATGTGCTGTCTATATGATAGTTACCAGGGGGGGATAACTTCCTAAAGGATACTATTACGCATTTCTTGGCATTTATTCAGTGGCAGTGGCACAAGCTATTTGTCTGTGTCAGCCCTTCCTGGAGAACATAGTCATTGGGGGAATCTGTCTACTCCTAATTTGCAATCCATCTGCAAATTTGGTCAGCCAGAGGCCCTTGACATTGTGACTGGCCTCTTTGTAGAGGTACACTTCCCAATACTAATCCCTGAGATTCGCAAAACCAGGGATATTATGGGCTCTTCTTTGACAGGCAACCAAGTTTCCTCTGAAGGACTGCCCAGCTGGTCCCCTCTGGAAGTAGTTGGAGGTCATCTCTTCCTTTATTCAGTTGCATGGCAGAACGAATGGGGAAAAAGGGATTATATCCAGAGGCTATTGTATACCTTTTTTTTCTTGCACCTTTTTTTTTTGCTGCTGTGGAGGAGTTAATCTATCGTTTTTCATGGAAGCAAGTAATATCTACCTTGAGGATTCACAAAAATGATCCTATAAGTGGAGAGATTGTATTCTAACTAAAAGTGCCCAAATAAGCACCACCAATGACAAAAGTGCTTCTTTATATTTGATGGCTTTTGTTTCTTTACAGATGCAGAAGATGCTGAGAAAACTGAGGGAGAGGCTGCTGTTGTCAGTGGAGAAGGAGAGCAGGCTGGGGTCTCAGCAGAAGAACCTATTGATTTGGTATGCTAAAGTGCTATTAAAATGCTATTTGTTCTTCTTTAGAAACCAGTGTACATGTTGGCTTTGTAGCAACTAGCCAAAAACTTAATGGAAATGTAACACTGCAAGACGGTAATACTAGTGAGTCTGTAGGACAAAGAGCTAAAGGACTGAATGTAACAGTTGGTAATGGACCCCAGACTTCTTTTTATTCATGGTCCTACTTGTGTGGAACTGTGAAATGAACTTGGAGCTGTATGTCAGTGATTCCTCTAAATCTGTTGAGCATTTCTGTGTACTGACATTAACTGCTGTCACCTGAGCATTGTCCATTAAGTCTGCCCTAAGTTTTATCTGTTGTCCTACCATTTGTATACCTAACTTTCCATGCAAAAAAGTAACGCATTAAATTAGCATGAAAGAATTTAAGGAATTAATTATCTGCACATCACTGGTTAAACCATAGTTGGTGAATGCATTTTTTTTATTGACATTTGTTTGCTGGGAAAGTCAGAATGGGTAGGTAGGTGCCCATTTTCAGCAGAGGCGTGGGGAAAAAGCTGCAAAGTATTACAAAAAACATTTTAAGAACAGTAATTTTAGAGTTTTTTAAAGTCATACCAAAGTATCTACAGTTTAAATTATACCAAATTAAGACATGATGTGAAAGCACTGGTTAAGAATAAAACTTGTATGACAATGATTTAATGTGTAGAGAACTTTTAACTTGTTATAGAGAAATTAACGATAAGCTAGTATAATACAAACAGGAATTGCAAAATGAACTGAGAGGAAAAAAAACAGGGTTATGCCATATTTAGAAAGAGAGTTAGGGGAGAGAAATTGATTGATATAAGGAATTGAGTGAAGAAGGGAGAGTAAGGAGATGCAAGGTACTTTCGGGCATAGTTTATCCTAGTGTTAAGAACAGAACCAGATTTTGGCTAGGAAGTCTTTCAGAATGTTTTTAAAGGAATGGAGGGAGGGTATTAACCTGATGGATACAAGTTAGGAGTTCTAGGCCTTAGAAACATGATACGAGAGCAGATGATGACCAGATGATTTGATATGTTTGTGGACAGAGAGGCATTTTTGGTCATTGGATTGTAATGACTGATGGGGAACATAGTTGTGTAGAATGGCATTTAGTACTGGGAAGCAGATGGATGCTGGATAACTTTACAGGTGTTAAGGAGCTGTGTATATGTTAGTTGATGGGTATGTGACGATAGGAGGTACAGCCAGCCCTGCCAGGAGAAATAGGACAGTAGATTTGTAACGTATGCCAGCACAGCTAGCTGGAATTTTGTAAATAATTGTCATTTGTACATTAAACTGATTTGTACAGATGTTTGTACTGAAAATGTATTTGTGAGGTTTGCTTGTGCTAAAATGTATCAACAGTGCACCCTGCTGGAAGGAAGAGAAATGTACATGTATTATTGTAACTGAATTAAATGTATACATTGTAACAGCATGTACTGGACGTGAAGAGGTTGATCTTAACCCACCCGACTTTGCAAAATACATTTGAAATTAAATTACTTTATGGGTTAAGCCATAAAGATGTTATCCCACAGTTTTGAATGGAGCTACAGACACATTGTCTGTGCTAGAGAATAGTTAGTAGTTCCTGTAGAAAGAGTGAAATGGTTTTATGACTTCCAGCAGCTGCACCACACCTCAGCAAAGCTCTATCTGTGTGCATTGTAGTACATGTGCTAAACCCTGGTAGCTTCTAGTGATGAGGGAGGGGTAGTCTGAGGAACAGAGTCAAATGACCTGATGTATGTGATTTAATTCTTTACATAAATAATGTTTTAATATTAGAGGAGACTGAAGTCTTAGCAGCAATCTGTATTCTGTTTTGGACCTGACAACAAGGATCGCTCGCCCATCTTGCCTTGTTCTATTTAGCAAGTAGGAGCAATAATTCTTTTAGTCAATTAGGAATAGATAGTGAGACTAGCTAAATACTGTGTTTCTGTAACTGTGAAACTTTCCATCTGTGTTTTTAATATTCCTTATGTCTGAAACTCTGGTGTTTACTGTAAATAGATATTTAATGTTTTCGTGTTTTTATTTATTATGAAATATATTTAAACTTTTCATTGTGGCTGGTCCTTTTTTAGATAATATTTTTAAGTTTTGAGAGCATTTAAACATATTTATTTGGTGACAGCTCTGGCCACTCCTGAAGCCTTGCTGTTTGGTCTGCATTACCATTTGTATTAATATTGATTTCACTCAGTATAACTAAGTACCCCAGTAAGAGCCTTAGGTAGCTGGCTTTGCAGAGGTTCATGACAGTGATAACTACCTTATAGTCTGGGCAGAAGGGCGCATAGCTAGTAAACCTGTGTCAGCCTTTCCCAGGTGTGTGTGTGTGTGTGTGTGTGTGTGTGTGTGTGTGTGTGTGTGTGTGTGTGTGTGTGTGCACATCAGATCTGAAAGTGTTTTTGTGTGTGTGCATGTGTGTTTGTGTGTCAGCTACTTGGAGTAGGGACATGAAGAACTGGTTTCACAGAGAGAGTGGTGGAGGACTTGGCTTGGGCACTTGGCTGAGGACTTAACTCTGAAGCTGTGGCAGTGGGGAGTTTTACTGGGGACCTGGAGGGAGACAGAGAAATCCAGACCATGGGCTGACTGTGTTCCCTTTGTGCTCTTAAGGGAAACTGTGCTTGAAGCAGAGAGGTCTGCTTCTGGAAATGCTGAGTGTATCCATTTGTATTCCAAGTGAATGCCCCTCTCCACGGAGCCTGAATCCTCACCACTGACACTAATCAAGCTAAACGCCAAAAAGTGTATAGTCATCCCCTTTGGCAAAAACAAAGTGCCCACAAATTACCACATAGGTGGTAATCCATTAAGTACAGAAGAAGTAATTGGGGACCTGGGGATCCAAGTTGATAGCAATCTCTCATTTGACAACCACGTAGCCAAAGTGGTTAGAAAAACATTTTATATAGCCCACCTAATCATGAAGGGATTCACATCTAGATCAGGGGATGTCATCGTGCCTCTTTACTCATCCCTCATAAGGCCCATAATTGAGTACAATGCCCCTTTTGGGATGTACCTTACCAGACACCTGCAGCAACTGGAAAGACCCCAAAAGTACCTCACCAAGAGGATCAAAGGGCTCAAACAGATGCCATATGCTGCCCGGTTAAATAAACTCCAGCTCTACTCAGTGGCATACCGCCTGCTCAGAGGCGATCTGTGCCTGACATATAAACCATGTCCAACCCCGGAATTAATGGACATGCTGCACCTCAGAAAATCCAAATCCCATCAAGCTACGCGCTCGAGAGACTTGAACCTCAGTACTGAAATAAATAGGACATGCTGGAGGGAAAGATTCATAACCCAGAGGCTCCCTTCACTCTGGAATAAAATCCCAGTCCATGTTAGGCAGAGTCCCTGATTGACTCTCTTCAAGAGGAATCTTGATGAGTGGATGGGAGATCGTAGGTTTACCCTGGGTATCACTTCTGTGTCACTGTTAGACAGAGGCACAGTATACTAACCTCGAAAAAGGGCATAGCAAAATTAATTTAAAATGGGTGGCGAAAGCCAAACACACTGTGGCTAGGCTTATAAATGCCCTAGGGCAGATAGCCTAGTATGAACCTATGAACCTATAATTACTGGCCCAGCATGGAGATGTCACAGAGTAGTTTTAACCAATTTAGGCTTTTTAGTGCTATACAGTAGTGGATTCTGAAAGGGGTGTTTGCTGCAAATTTAGCCACTTTATTATAACATTGTTTAACTTTTGATTTTTGTGATGCCCGGAGGTTAGTAAGGATGAGAAGATTCATTTGATCTGCAACCTGTGGGAAGTCTGATCCGACCTCGGATCCGAACCGGCAGCTTTCCAAGCTCCAAGATCCGAGCTCCTAGCTCCTCCCCCTACCCATAATCCCTTGCTACCAACCACATTACCTCAGATCGTTTTTTGCCGCGGCTAAAGACAGTTGCTTCATAGTGAAGAGCTCCTGGCCTGGTGAGATTGTTCTATTTATAGGCTTTTTTCTTGTTTAAAATTGTGTGTGTGTGTGTTTTAAAAACCCTTTAAATAAAAAAAAAACAAAAAAAAAAACTAACTAATCTTCTCTTAGTTTAACGTTATCTCTCCCCCTCCCCCCCTAGTGTTTGGGTGTGTGTGTGTGTGAGAGAACTTTATGGCTGAAGCTAAGGCCATATTTTCAAAATGTACTGAGTGTGGCCACAAGCTTTCCCCAGTTGATGGCCACACTCAGTGTGTTTTGTGCCTGGGGGCAGCTCATCTGTCGGAGGCCTGCCAGATATGTGCGGCCTTCAACCCTCGGGCACTCAGGGACAGGAAGAACAAGCTGATCCTGGAGGGAAAACTCCCCCAGGAATCGGCTTCTTCTTCCTCTCCCAGCTGGGTTCAAGATACTCCTGTAACTTCTGCGCCGGCTACTCCCTTAGCTGTACCCGGGACTCAACCTCCCTTATCGAGTACCAGCTCTGTGGAGTCTAGTGCTTCTTCCCATAGGGAGAAGAAGAAGCACAAAGACAGAGAGGGTCACAGTTCTAAAAGGCGGGCCGAGTCTCATCCCTCGGCTCCGCCGGAAAAAATTCTGAAGTCCCCAGTGAGGGTCTCCGGATCCTCATCCTCTCGGCTCCGTTCTCCTTCTTTTTCTCTGGAGCCGGAGGAGGAGGATAGGTCTCCCTCGAGGTCTTCGAGGCGGCCCTCCCAGCCTGCCTCGACTGCCTCTTCGCGGTCTAAAAGAAGCATCTCCGAAGCAGACATGGATCGGATGATGCGAAGATTTTTACAGACCCAGATGCAGATGGGGATGCTTTTGCCTCCCCCCCCCCCTTTGGGAGGGAGTGCAGCCCCCATTTTTGCCCCGATCGCTCCTTCTCCGACCCGTTTTTGGGTCTCGGAGTTATGGGATCCAGGCCCTTTCGCATCCGGGGATACGTCGGTGCCGATAGCGATTGTGTCTTCGCCGACTATACCTTCGAGCTTGTCGGATCCGAGCTCTCAGGGGCGAGGGTTGAGCATCGGATCCGAGGGGGTGGTTGTGTCTTCGGCGCCGATTGGGTCGGAGCACACCACTACCTCGGGTCCGATTGCTTCGGCTCCGACCCCGATCCTATCCTCGGAGCCAAGGAGGTTACTTTCTCAGGCTGGAGACGGTGAATCTCCCTCGGCTTTTGAGGTAGTGGAGAGGGTACTGTCGAGGTCATCCAGGTCCCCGACCGGGCCTTCGGATCCACCCGTACCACCACTGTATCAGGGTCTGTCTTCGATCATCCGTCCATCTGGACAGCCTGCCCAAAGCCTCCAGTTGGTTCCTATGGAGGAACACCACCCTGCGGACGAGCCCTCTTCAGACAGTCCCGCCGAAGAGGTGCCTCGGAAGCATCAGTGCAAAAGGAGGCACCTGGACTCCCCCGAGTCCATTACCACGGATACGGATTTGATGATACGGAGGGCTCCCCAAGGTCACCCCCTGAAGATGTCTCCTTCGGAGACATCATGGAAATGTTGCATATAAGAGGGGGTGGTCTGCCCAAAAGCCCTCCCTGGACGAGTCCGTTTTTCTGGAGGCCTTTGAGGCAGGCCCATCTACCTCCTGGGTGTCCCCCCCAGCCGACCCCTTGGTGGATTTAATTACCACCAGGGCTTGGAAGGAGCCCGACACCGTGGAGCCTATCCCTAGACGCCCAGACAAGGTCCTCAGCCCTCCCTCTGATAGACCTTCTTGGTCCAAAGGCGCGCCGGTTGACGCTGTGTTGGTGGCGGCAGCCACTAAGAAAGAACTTGCCCAAGAAAGTTCTTTGGTCCATCCGCCGGACAAGGAGTCCCGGTCATTGGACCGTATTGAGAAGTGGATGTTTGCTTCAGCGACCTTTGCCATAAGGTCGCTGAACTACATGGCACACACCATTAGGCTACAGCATGACTTAATTAAGGAATACGCTGCAGCCCCTCCGGAGTCCATGTCGGTCCCAGACAAAAAGGTTTTTGAGACTCGAATGGCCACTCTAAAGTCCATATCAAATACATCTATGCGGCTTCTTTCCCATGCCACGGAAGGAGCCGCTAGAGCTAGCGGAGCTGGAGTGGTCTTGCGACGTCACTCCTGGCTCGGCCTTTGCGACTTCACGGAACCATTTAAGGCATTCTTCGCGAACGCCCCTTATGATGGTTCGGCCTTATTTGGCTCAACAGTTCGCGACACGCTAGTCCAAAGCAAAAAGGATGGGAAGACGCTGTTGGCCGTCGGAGTCCGCTTCTCTAGCCCCCAAAGATCCTTCTCCAGGAATCAGAGGGGGCAAAAGAAGCTGTGGTTCCGTAAATCTCAGCAATCCCGTCCTGCTGCGGACAACTCGTCCTCTAGAGGCAGAGGAGGACAAGGTGGACGCCGGCCCAGAGGCAGAGGGGGGCCGTGTAACTTCGGGTTTAGAGAACCCTTCTCGGACAGACCCGCGCAACAGCCCTGAGGGCTTGCCCAACTGTCCCTCTCTGGAGGCAGTCGGGGGGCGATTATCGGAGCACCTGTCAAACTGGGAGTCAATTACAAAAGATCGATGGGTGATCCGGATTATATCCAGAGGTTACACTATACCGTTCACACCCCCCCCCAAACCCAAACGTCTCCCCGATGTTCCACCCCATCAGAGGGAGTCCGCAGCTCTGGAAATTTCAGAGTTGCTAAAAAGAAAAGAGCCATCCAGCCCGTCCCCCCAGATCAGTCCGGATTGGGTTATTACTCCAGGTTCTTTTTGGTGCCAAAGCAAACGGGGGACCTCAGACCCATCCAAGACCTCTCGTCCCTGAACCTGTTCATACCCAAGGAAAAGTTCCGGATGGTCACCCTACAATCTATTCTCCCCCTTCTGCGGGAGAACAACTGGATGTGCTCGTTAGACCTCAGAGATGCGTACTACCATATACTAATGGACAGACGATCCAGGAGGTTCCTCCACTTCCGGCTAGGAGCCAGTCATTATCAGTTCAGGGTTCTTCCATTTGGCCTAACCTCAGCCCCCAGAGTGTTTACCAAAGTCATGGCAGTGGTTGCAGCCCACCTGAGACTCCAGGGCATACAGGTGTTCCCTTACCTAGACGACTGGCTCCTCACCGCCCCCAACAGGCATCTACTGGTTGTGGCGAGAGATTACGCCCTCTCTCTGGCCCATTGTTTGGGCATTTCAGTGAATCTAAATAAATCCTGCCTGTGCCCCACTCAAGCCCTAGATTTCATAGGGGCCAGGTTGGATACTCGGATCTCTAAAGTGTTTCTTACACCTGTCAGGCTGAACAGTTTGTCTCTCCAAATCTCAGACATTCTTCAGAGCCCCGCTCCTCCAGCAGAATTAGTCCTGAGGCGCTAGGGTCTATGTCAGCAGCGATTGGCCTTTCTCTTTATGCCCATCTGCGAATGCGAGTGTTACAGTGGACTCTCCAGGTCCAGTGGTCACTATCGGTCCATCCCTTAGACATGCCAATTCCCCTGAGCAGGGCGTGCAGACACTCCCTTCTTTGGTGGTTACAGGCTCAGGAACTCAAGGAAGGGAGACCCTTTGTGATTCCCCCAGTCAAAGCCACGTTGACCACGGATGCTTCTTGTCTTGGGTGGGGCGGGCATTATGCTGGCAACTCCGTCCAAGGCACGTGGACTCCTCTAGACACTGCTTTGCATATCAACGTCCTAGAGATGAGGGCAGTGCTTTTGGCGTTGCAAGCTCTTCATCACCTTCTTCCTCTGGGGACTATTGCAATCCAGACGGACAACATGTCCGTTGTCTGGTATATAAACAAACAGGGAGGGACCAGATCTTACCCCCTGTGTCGAGAAGCCATGAGAGTGTGGGAATGGGCGATTTCCACCAACCGCTTTCTGATAGCAACGCACATTCCGGGACGGTCCAACATATTAGCGGACAAGTTAAGTCGGGTATTCCTCAGCCCTTACGAGTGGTCTCTGAATCCTTCTGTCGTGAAGCAGATATTTCTCAAGTGGGGTCAACCTCACTGCGACCTTTTCACTTCTCCCCTAAACACAAAATGCAGCGATTACTTCGCGATAGTTCCCCCCAGAGGGGAATCCCCCAGGGATGCTCTGGTTCATGCTTGGCCGCCCGGTCTCCTTTATGCGTATCCTCCTCTTCCTCTGATGATGAAATTCATCCAGAAAGCCTGTCGGTTGGGGAGCAGAGTAATTCTCATAGCCCCATTCTGGCCTCGACAAATCTGGTTCCCCTTTCTGCAGTCTCACAGTGTGGCTCCCCCATGGATTCTGGACCCCAGACCAGACCTAATCTCACATCCGACGAGATGCCACACTCCGAACCTGGTCAATCTCCGGCTTACGGCTTGGTTGATCCAGTTCCATTAATGGCTAGGACTCCCGGTATCTCGTCCCCGGTTAAGGCCATTCTGGTGGCAGCTCATAAGCCATCCACCAGAAAGCTCTAAAACAGTAAATGGAAACGCTTTTCCATCTGGGCAAAGGAGAAGGAATTGGATCCCTTTACGGTTCCTATTCCCACTATCCTGGACTTCCTGTCCCTTCTTTTTAGACAAGGAGCTAGTGCGTCCACCGTTAAGGTCCAGCTAGCAGCCATCTCTCATTATCACGTGGGGGATGGCGTAGATTCCTTGGCGTCAGCAAAAATATGCAAGATCTTCTTAAAAGGCGTATTTCTCTTAAAGTCCCCTATTAAGCCGGCAGTTCCTCCATGGGATCTTACCTTGATCTTACAAGCATTAACAAGACCACCTTTCGAGCCAGCGGCCTCAGTGCCATTGAAATTCTTATCTTGGAAAACGGCCTTTTTGGTCGCTATTACTTCAGCCAAACGAGTCTCAGAATTACAAGCTCTGTGCATTAAGCATCCATACCTTATTTTTCACAAGGATAGAGTGGCCCTCGGGACTAATCCTTCCTTTCTGCCTAAGGTAGCCACAGAGACTAACATTAATCAATCTATTAATCTTCCTGTTTTCTTCCCGAATTTCCAAAACAAGGGTGAATATACATTGCACAAATTGGATGTACACAGACAACTACGTTTTTACTTGCATAGGACTAAAGATTTTCGCAAGTCAGACCAGTTGTTTGTCTCTTATGCTAAGTCAACCATGGGCAAACCAATTTCTAAGGTGACAGTGGCAAATTGGATCTCTCAGTGTATTAGACAGGGATACACTTCATCTGGGAAGCCAGCTCCGGTTGGTGTGCGTGCGCATTCTACTAGATCTGTGGCTACCTCGACGGCTTTTTGGTCTAGAGTTCCGGTAGACGATATTTGTTCAGCAGCTACCTGGTCCTCTTCCCACACGTTCATTTCTCATTACAAACTGGACATGATTTCCAGAAGTAGGGCTTCCTTTGGCTCCGCTGTGCTTAGGAATATCCTACCATAGGGACCACCCAGGGTCTTAGGTAAGCTGGGGACTCTGTAACTACTTCAGATAAAGTTATGTACTCACCATAACGTGCCATCTGAGTAGATACTTCATTTGTCTGCAACCGACCCCCCCCTGCCATCCCCCGAACCTCGGTAAGGTATTGTTACTTTGGAGATTTTTTTCTCCGTCTTTAGCCTATAGGGCAAAATAACCGATCTGAGGTAATGTGGTTGGTAGCAAGGGATTATGGGTAGGGGAAGAGCTAGGAGCTCGGATCTTGGAGCTTGGAAAGCTGCCGGTTCGGATCCGAGGTCGGATCCGACTACCCACAGGTTGCAGACAAATGAAGTATCTACTCAGATGGAACGTTATGGTGAGTACATAACTTCTTTTTTAATTCTATTGCAATGTCTAATGATGAGTGGTAAGTTATTGGGAGAGGGGTTAGGGTTGAATTTTTGGCCAGGATGTAAGATTTCTTTAATGGCTGACCAGAATTTTTTTAGGGTTGTTTACTTTTATTCTGAAAGCTTTTACAGTGTAGTTTTTGTCTTCATTAATTTCTCTTACAGTTTTTGAGATATTTTGATGTTTTATATTTTTACCATTCTTTCTATATTTTCTGTTGGATTAACAATCTATTCTTTTTGGATAGATAAATTGCATTATTTGTTTTTAGTCATTTCCTTTTAGGACAAGCAAAGCTAGTTAGGATATGTATGAAAATTGTATTGAATTTACCACATCATCTAAGGGGAGGATTATTAGGATGTTCCAGTTAAAAGATGATAATCTTGTTCTTCTTTCGGCTGCTCCCATTAGGGGTCGCCACAGTGGATCATCTGTTTCCATTTCTTCCTGTCCTCTGCATCTTGCTCTGTCACACCAACCACCTGCATGTCCTCTCTCACCACATCCATGAACCTTATCTTAGGCCTTCCTCTTTTCCTGTTACCTGGCAACTTCACCCTTCGCATCTTTTCCCAATATACTCTGGATCCCTCCTCAGAACATGCCCAAACCAACGTAATCTTGCCTCTGGCTTTGTCTCCAAACCTTCCAACTTGGGCTGACCCTCTAATATACTTATTCCTAATCCTGTCCACACTCGTCACACCCACTGCAAATCTTAGCATCTTTAACTCTGCCACATCCAGCTCTGACTCCTGCCTTTTTGTCAGTGCCACTGTTTCCAACCCATATAACATAGCTGGTCTCACTACCCTCTTGTAGACCTTCCCTTTCACTCTTACTGGTACTCGTCTTTCACAAATCACCCCTGACAATCTTCTCCACCCACTCCATCCTGCCTGTACTCTCTCTTCTTCACCTCTCTTTCACACTCACTATTACTCTGAACTGTTGATCCCAAGTATTTAAACTCGTCCACCTTCGCCACCTCTACTCCTTGCATCCTCACCATTCCTCTATCCTCCCTCTCATTCACACACACATATATTCTGTCTTAGTCCTGCGGACTTTCATTCATCTTCTCTCTAGAGCATATCTCCTCCTCTCCAGGGTCTCCTCCACCTATTCCCTATTCTCATTACAGATCACAGTGTCATCTGCAAACATCAGAGTCCACGGGGATTCCTGTCTGATCTCGTCTGTCAACCTGTCCGTCACCATTGCAAATAAGAAAGGGCTCAGAGCTGATCCTTGATGTAATCCCACCTCCACCTTAAATGCATCCGTCACTCCTTATGCAGACCTCACTGCTGTCACACTACCCTCGTACATATCCTGTACCACTCTTACAAACTTCTCTGATGCTCCTGACCTCCTCATACAATACCACAACTCCTCTCTAGGCACCCTGTCATATGCTTTCTCGAAGTCCACAAAGACACAATGCAACTCCTTCTGACCTTCTCTGTACTTCTCCATCAACACTCTCAGAGCAAATGATGATAAAAGATAAGAGTAAAAGATGATAGAGTAGTAATGCATATTTCTGGGTTAAACTTGAACAGGTTGCATGTTTTATAAATATGCTGTTTAAGTGGATATGTGAGTTGTCTGATTGTACAGATTGGAAGATGGCCTCAGAGTCTGATACTGTACCTGTGGTGGTGAATTTGGTAGGGTATGATACCAGGATCCAAGAAGAAGTTTGAAGTCTTGCTGTAGCGTGCAGGGTTATTAATTAGTGGTGTGAAACTAAAGTTCAGGATAGATTTAGGAGAGTTTGAGGTTATGTCCAACAATTGATGTTGATGTGAAAATAGGTGGAAGGCTGCCAGCCTGGCAGGATAGAATTATCTACAAACTTCTATCATTTGTAAATATTAATGTAAGCCACAGGGTTGTTCTCTTAAATGTGAAAAGACTGCATTAGATATTGAACTGCAAAAATGTAACAACAATGCACTCTGCTGTAAGAAAGCTAAGTCAAGCATTTTATGACGGTCTTTGATGTCAAAATTCGGAGCCGATGTGTCTGGATAAAGGAATTCTGCCTATTGTTTGAGACCAGTGTTAATGGCTAGAATTTGCATGTATAATTTCTTGTATTGCTCTGGTTCCTGACCAGCTGCAAGATCAAAGGGGCTGTTAACTTCAGAGTCTGTTAGCCTGGGAACCAGAAAGAAATTATGTAATCTGAAATGAATTATTGGTACTGTGTTATTAATTTAAGGAGAGAAAGAATGAGAACATTAGAGCATTTGTCTGGAGAACATCCAACTCGGCACTGCCTGTGTCGACATGTAAGTTAGAATTGTGTTTTCTCTTGGATATAGCTAGGAAATAGGAAGATTAGACTAGTATGTTTTTCTGTGATGTCAGAACTTTTCTATGGTATTTTAAGTATTTCTCTGTGATCTCTGAACTCTTGACTGGCACTGTGTAGTAAGAGGTATTTTCTTGTGTTTTTATTTATTAAATATTTTTAAACCTTTCAGCTTTGGCTGTTGTGTGTAGAGATAATTTAATCTTTAGAGTACACTGCATGTATATAGTGATACTGTACCAAGTCACTCCAAATAAGCTTTGCTTTTCAGTCACACTTACCATTTGGATAATAATATTGCACAGTAATAATTGGACATCCCTTTCAGAAGGGCTTTGGAGTAGCTGATATTAGTGGGTGGTGGCAGCTGATACTACCTTTTAGACTGGGCAGAAGGGGGCACAGCTGGAGAACCTGTGCCAGCCTTTCCCAGGAGTGTCTGTGTGGTTGTATAAACTCTTATCTCAAAGTGTGTGTGTGTCAGCTACTTGGGCAGGGACATGAAGCACTGGTTGGACAGAAAGGGTGTTTGAGGTCTTAGCTTGCCCACTAGGCTGAGATCTGGACCCTATAGTTGTGCCAGTGGGAGTCTTATTGGGCACCTGGAGAGAAAGGGAGAAACCAGCCCCAGACTGACTGTGATCTCTGTGTGCTCTTTATGGAAATTGTACTTTACTGTGTGCATTTATTATCCTTTCCCTATATGGATGCCCCTTACTGGTGTTGGTGGTGAGGATTGAGGCTCCTTAACTGCTGGGCCAGTGCACGGGTGTCACATATATTCCAGAAGCTTAAAGAAGGTTTGACCCCCTGTGTTAGCCAGTCCAGATTACAGCAAATAATTTGTTGTACAGGTGGATGCTTCAAACCATGGGGTGGGGGCTGTACTTAGCCAGATTTCTTCAGAGGGAGAAGGAGCACCCAGTGGTTTATCTCCATCATAGGCTTCAACCCAGGGAGAAATGCTATGCAGCTGTAGAAAAGGAATGTCTAGCCATAGTGCGGGCACTGCATAAACTTCAGCCTAATCTGTATTAAGAAAATTCACTGTAGTGACTGATCACAACCCCCTAACATGGTTAAACAAAGCCAGCCAGCAAAATGCCAAGTTGCTAAGATGGAGCCTGTACCTGAAACGTATAGGAAGAAGTTTTGTGAGCATAGATGCAAGGCAGATGAAAGCTTGTGTGAATATGTTGCTGAATTGAGCACTTATTTTCATAGGTGGGTGAGTGGATGTCAGGTAATCACTTTTGAAGGGCTGGCAGACCTTTTGGTGAGGGAACAAGCCCTTATCACTTTACCTGAGGACATGAGGATCTGGTTAGCTGATGGACAATGTGCTACTTCAAATGAGTTGGGGAAGAAGGGAGACCTATACCTGGCAAGCAGGGCATCCCTGCACTGGAAAGGGACCCCTAGTACTACTCATGGGTCTAAAGGAACCCATGGTGGGCAGCACAGACTGCCAAAACAGAATCTGCCAGTAGCAGGGAAGCCATTAGTCCAGGTACATGTCCAGGACCTAGGGTTAAATGTTTTGAATGCAACCAGTGGGGCAATGTGGCATATAGATGTCCACAGAGACAAGGTGGGGAACAAAAGGTGAGAGCTCCAGTTAGTGGGAAAGACAAAATGCCAATAGTAGGTTGTCTTGAGACAACAGGGCTACCACACTACCATCCTGCAGATGTCCTGATAGGGAAGGATTTGGATGAGGCAGTACCGTGTGTTTATACGGTTACATGGAGTCAGGCAAGGAGACAAGCATGTGGGTCTGGTAGCCTGGGGGAGACCCAGATAGATTGCATACTTGCAGCCAGGACTGGTGAGGTAGTTATGTCAGGGAGGGAGCTACTCTGTAGCAGTGAGACTTGAAGGTGAGCCACATCTGCTTGTGGGTACTGATGTTCCCTTGGACAAAGTGGCTGTAGAGGTAGAGGTGAGTAGTAGTTCCCAGGCTGACAGTGAGGCACCACTGTCAGAGGATGCCAGACTTTCTGTGGAAGGGGAGCTGGGAAGGGTTACAAAGAGTGTTGAGACAGGCTCAGCTCTTGGACCCTACATTGCAAGGCCCGAGGCAGGTAGCTGGGGAGGCACCTGATTCTCAAGGGAAGGGGGAATCTGTATACTGGGACAAAAGGTTACTGTATAGAGTGTGGACCCCTGAGGGAAGAAGGTGAGAGAATACAGCAGTTGGTAGTGTCTAGAGCCTACCAACTGGCGCTTCTAGCCATAGCCCATGATATTCCCTTTGCAGGTCATATTGGCAGAAAACATACAAAGAGACATATTATGCAGAACTTCTATTGACCTAGAAGTTCCAGAGATGTAACAGGGTACTGCAGGACCTGTGAGTAGTGCCAAAGGGTAGGTAAGGCAAGAGACAAGCTGAGGGTTCCTTTGATGCCTTTGCCTGTGATTGAGAAGCCATTTCAGAGGGTAGGTATGGGTATTGTGGGACCTCTGAGTACCCCAAGTTCCACAGGGAAAATAATATAGCCTAGTGGTAGTGGATTATGCTACACGATACCCTGAGGCAATGGCTCTGTCCTCCACTGAGGGAAAAAAGGTGGCAAATGCTTTGTTAGAGATTTTCAGTAGGGTAGGTTTCCCAAAAGAAATGCCGACAGAGGTGCCAATTTCATGTCAGACCTGCTGGCTTGTCTGTGGAAGTACTGTGGGGTGAAGCACCTGAAGACCAACCCCTACCATCCTCAGACTAATGGTCTGGTTGAGAGGTTAAACTCTACGATCAAGTCCATATTACGGGCATTTGCAGACCAGTTTAAGATGGAATGAGACAAATATTTCCCCCATGTGTTTGCTTACAGAGAGGTTCCCCAGGAATCCACAGTTTTTTTCACCCTTTGAGTTGCTGTATGGGCATAGGGTGAGGGGTCCTCTAGATTGAATTTGAGATGAGTGGGAAGGTGAGTGTGAATCTCATAAGGAGTCTGTTGTGGCATATTTCCTAAACCTCAGGACAAGGCTCAAGGAACGCATGGGTTTGGCCCAGGAGAACCTGGCAGAAGCCCAACAACAGAAAAAGGTGTGGTATGACACGAATGTTCAAACTAGAGAGTATGCTGTGGGGCAGCAGGTAATGGTTCTTATTCCTGCTTTGCTGTTCAGTCACACTTACCATTTGGATAATAATAATGCACAGTAATAATTGGACACCCCTTTCAGAAGGGCCTTGGAGTAGCTGATAGTGGGTGGTGGCAGATGGTACTACCTTTTAGACTGGGCAGAAAGGGGGCACTGCTGGAGAACCTGTGCCAGCCTTCCCCAGGAGTGTCTGTATGGTTGTATAAACTCTTATCTCAAAGTGTGTGTGTGTCAGCTACTTGGGCAGGGACACAAAGCACTTGTTGGACAGAGAGGGTGCTGGAGGTCTTAGCTTGCCCACTAGGCTGAGATGTGGACCCTATAGCTGTGCCAGTGGGGAGTCTTACTGGGGACCTGGAGAGAAAGGGAGAAATCAGCCCCAGGCTGACTGTGATCTCTGTGTGCTGTTAAGGGAAATTTTACTTTACTTTACTGTGTGTATTTACTATCCTTTCCCTATATGGATGCCCCTTACTGGTGTTGGTGGTGAAGACTGAGGCTCCTGGATTGCTGAGCCAGTGCACAAGTGTCACAGTTGACATCACCTAGTAGTATTTGTGTGGAATTTTCATGGATATCCAATGAAAGATGTCTTCCAATATAAGATATGTTCCAGTATTGTCACCAGGAGGGATGTAAAGGACAGTAATACATGTATGTTTATTTAGAAGCCCTGCTGTATTGAATTTTGGTATTGGTTTGTTGTAGGGGAAATGTGGTAGTTGTTGGGAATTATTAAAGCAGTGCCACCATCTTTCCTTTTTATATGGTCACTACATATGACAGTCGGCTATAATTTGGAGTTATTTATGCTGGTTTTAAGCAAGTTTCATTTACAGTGAGAATATCAAGCTTGTGTTGAGTAATCCAGGCGTGTAATTCAGTAGTTTTATTTCTTATGCTTCTAATATTAATGGTGGTAAAAATTAGATTACCAGGGTTTGGGAGTTGATCATTGTGGGTTAAGAGCAGTGCATGGAAGAGAATTGTCTTGATGTTGGTTGTGATACGTGGGGCAGGATTTGGGTGAATGTCTCCTCGATTTTAGTATATTGGGGTATTACTGACATCTTATTTTTGAGAGTATTTTTTTCCAGTTAATTTTATTTTGGTTTGAGTTGAAATGGAGTTAATCAGTCTATATTTGGTGTAAAGGTGAGGAGCGTCATTAAATACATTTGGTGTGATGTGTGGAGAGTTTAGGGAGAAATTATGGATAGGTTGTTGTGAAAGAGTTGGATTGTTGTTGAGAGCTATTATTGAATCATGGTAGGATGAGAGATGGCTAAGCTGGAGGAGAAGAGTAGAGGATAATCTGAGGAGTAGCATGACTAATTAAAGGACTCTATTTTATTGATGGCAAGTAGTGGGGAAGTAGGACTCGAGAAGGAAGCAAGAAGTTGCAGTGCTGTTGGTTATTTAGTGGTGATTGAGTCTGAAAGATGGTAGAAGGTAAGTAGGAAGGAAGTATTTTCGAGGAAGGAAGCAAGTTATATTGTCCTGGTGTGTTCTCTTAAGGTTGAAACCCATCTAGTTCTCAAATTTCAGAAAGGATAGAGTATGAGGATGTAGTCAAGATAGAAAGTAGGGAGCGTTTATCTGGGAAAAGTGGAAGGTGAAATGTAGAATAATGGATATGTACTGTTGGGGAGGGGTCTGAGTATGAATGGATAAAGTGCAAAATAGTATGGGAGGAAGAACTGTTTAGGAATGAAGCTAAATGTTAGAGGGAACTGGGGAAATGGGAAAATGCAAGCAGGAGCATGATAGTAGTAAGTTGGTTTGGGAAGAGCTAGGTAATTGTCACAGGTTCAAAAAACTATAAAACTCAAGGTGAACTGTGTATGTGGGAAGTATAATGGTAGAGTAAGAGGGGGTGGGGTGGAATTTGGAGCAGGGTAGAGGAGCAAAACAGGCTTCCCACCCTCAGGTCATTTATTACAGAGAACTATCAGTTTACAGCCAGTACAAAGCAACCCATTATACTTTGCACCTCCTTGTTAATTTTCTTTTATCTATTGAATAAAGATATCAGGAAGCTAGTGAGTATGTTACTGGCATATACAGTGTAATCTATTGGTCAAGAGAAGGGACAGTAGCCACTTTAGTAAATGGTCCTTTAGAGTACAAGGACTGCTCCTGTAGGTAGACTACAACAGTCACTTTGCAGCACAGGGCAGGCATGTATTTGACTAAAGTTAATATACAGCAAGGCTCTTCATGTTAAATTTGCTTACATTGCACAATGACGGTGATCTGTGTGAAAACTTTCAGGAGTTGGGTCTTGTGGCTGAACTTCTGCAATATTAAGGTCAGAACCAGATGTATGAGCATAGGGTATAGTGTAGTGACAAAGTTCTCAGTGAAAACTTTCACTGACAAATGTAGTATGGTTTGTTAACTCCTGTAGGAGACAAATTGAGCAGGGAGTAAAAATTAAGTACAAACCTTGTTTTTCCTGTTTGTTTAATGACCTTGTAACCAGGAGCCTTATGTAGCCCTCGCTTGTAACTTTAACTAACCAGGAGCCTTATGCAGCCCTCGCTTGTAACTTTAACTAACCGGCATATCTAGCAGATGTACTGTGTAGAAAACAAGTGCTGTAACACATTTACTCAGTTGATTGTTCTCATGCTCATCAACTAGGCCACTCAAAAACTGTGGAAAACTTTATAAAAAATGTGGAATCATTTTGTGAATATTGTGGGAAAATGCATGCTTCCATATCCTGTCCCACTACCCCTAACTGTTTGTGATTTAGTGTAAGATGCAGCATATAATATGACAGATGTGTTGGTATTTTCAGTCCGAGTTTTCCTTTAATTGCAGTACAGAATGAGCTTTGCCCAGTACCTCTCAAGTTCCTTAAATATCACAAGCAGTGCAATAGTTTAATATTAAACATTCGTGTACTCCATCTTTTACAGATTATGGAGGAAACCTAATTACACCGCCTGTTTTAACTAAAAATTTATTTGTAAAAGAATTAGTAAACTGATATCCCCTTGCTAACTATACATTTAGCAGTAAAATGTAATTCCCAAACCCTTTAAATGTAAAGAACATAAATTCCAAAAAACTGTAATAGGGGTACAACCTGTGTGACAGTTTTCAGTAATAAATGTTAATGTGTGTTTTTATGTTCAGCATTGGATCACTCTTGGCAGTAGCCTAAGCTGTTTGAGTTATATCGTGCTAAGGCAATTAAACACCACAAGGCTTTTAAGCTTTCCTGCTGGTGAAGTGTATTTCCTTTGCAGACTTCGTAGAGCAAACGGTCAGCTACTATTCCTTCAAAGCCAGGCAGATAAGTTCCCTTTGAGGAGAAAATTTCCAATACGTTATTTTTTAGAATAAAAGCTGTTTCCGTATGAAAACTTATTTACCTTTAACTTAGAAATTTTATATTTTAGACTGTGTAAAAGGATTTTTTTTTTCAGTTGAGAATGCTGTTGTGAAAAAAGTGTTAATGCTTCTTGACTAATTTTTTCTACATTGCTATGTAGAGTAATTGTATTTGGAGCAGATTATTGTTGTTTTGGGGACTGTCTTAAAAAAATTACTTTAAAAGTTTTGGACTTGTATGACAACTTGCTTTACTGACTTGCAACATCTGCTACATGCCGTGCTGATACTCTTTTCAGTTGAACCATGAAGATATTGGTCTCCAAGGTTCTTCCTTCCCCCTATCTGCAAGAAGTATATGCATTCAATATTTGATCTCTGTTGCAATAGCCTTAGCTGTATGGCTTATATCCTGCTTTAGGGTACAAGAGCCAGCTAGCTTTCGAAGCTTAAGGGCACCTTTCATTTACCTTGACCATTCAGCTCTCTTTCAGTGGTGGAGAAAATCACTGGTCTGGGCTTCAAGCCCTTCAAAGCATTTCTGCTGACAGAGTGCTCCTCTTTTGGGCTCTTAAGGATCTGCGGTCAGCTAACACTTCTCCATCCACTGCTGGACAGATAAGTTCTTTTCAGGGTAAAAAAAAACAAAAAAAAATTCATATTTCATTTTGCTGAAAAATAGTACTTCGGAAACAAACTGTTTTAAGTAAGATTGATTTTTTTTGGGGGGGTACTGTCTTGAGATGTTCATGTCATTTAAAGCAGTATTCTTACTTTTACTGTTTTGACTGTAAACCTTTTCTTTTATTTACTTTACTTTTAGTATAGGATTTTTTAAATAAAGTATTCTGAGGGGCTAGTCTAAGTGTTCTGTGCCTGTTATGATGTACTTGCTCTTTTACCGACTATTGCTGACATCACTTATTATTTCATGCTTCTTTCTTTGTTTAATCATGGAGTAGTTTACCGCTTCCTCATTTTGTTTTCTCCAGATATGAGAGAAAGAAAATTACTAGACAACCTCTGGCAGTTCAGCAAGTTCCTTCTTTACCTCAGCCACAGATGGATGACCCTACTATGGCCATTTCAGGTTCCTTAGACCACTCATGTTTTTCCCATGGTTTCATCTGTACTTCCTCAAGCCACTGTGGACCCATGGGTTAGATAAATCCTCTGTGGCTGTTGTGTGTCCTCTGTGGGCATGGGAGAAACTCTTGTTGGTCACAGAACAGAATGCAGGGAATGTTTCTTTGTCTAGCTAGATCAAGTTGTCTCATCCTTGGGGTGAAGTCTCTGACTTAGACCATCATTCCAACTTGTTGGACTGTCCTTATTTCTGGCAGCCTCCCCATTTCTTTTTTTCGTCCCCTTGCCATTGTTTTCTGAAAGTCTGCTTGTTTGAAGTTTGCTGAGACTGCTTATTTTGCTTTTTATAAAATGATCTTTATTTAGAAATAGAAACTTTAACAAACTTGGAGGAGGTGGGCTGAAAATTGTGAGTCACCCTTTGAATCTGACTACCGGAATGATAGAAGGCACACATTTTCTGAGGATGTGCAGCAGTTATTAAAGGAGGCAAAGAAATATGCTACTAGGAAATTATAAGTTAACAATTGAATAAGATTTTCTGTTTGATGCCACACTAAGAATAAAGATCCTTTTAAGGCTAGCATTTCTCCTGTTATACAGTATTTGTGTGAGTTACTATCCTTTGGCTTTTTCTTATCCTGTATTACAGTTCATGTTTCGGTCATTTTAACATGTCAGCCCATGGACCTCCATCTTTCAATGGGCTCTCATGTCAAGCTGTTTTTCAAAGGGCTACTACAGTAACTTGAAAAACATAGTTGCTTATTACGCTAACTTCTCCAATAAGAATGTCTAAGCTGCAGATTCTTAAGGTGGGTCATCCTCATCTCATTTCCCACAAACATAGGGTTTCATTGAGAATGAATTTTTCATTTATGCCTAAAGTGGTATCAGAGTTTACTTTGATACAAGCTCTCCATCTCCCTGTATTCTTTCTAGAACCAAAAAATGAGGGAGGGAGGATTCTTCATACTCAGGGATGTCTACAGATAACTCAAATACCATCTTAACAGAACTAAAATCTTCAGAAATTCTGATCAGCTGTTCTTTTCTTATGAAGGTAAGTAAAAAGGACAATTGGTGTCAGTCAAATCTAATAATTTTCTAATGGTTGTCCCATGCTATTTCTTTTTGTTATTCCCACAGTAACAGGTCAAATCCAGGCAGGATAAAAGCATATTCTACTATGGCCTTGATTTTTTGGAAAGGGATATACTCTAGAAGTATGAAAGAGACTGTGAGTTGGTTCTCTGTACATACTTTCGCAAAACACTACAAATTAGACTCTTTTTTTTTTTCCAGGCTTAGTGCAAACTTTGCTAGGACATTCCCCCGTGGCTCCTGGACCCTCATCCTTCTTCCTCTCAAAGCTTTCTAGGCATTGGTGCATATTGCAAAGGCTGTCACAGGAGCTATTTAATGATGAGCATTAGTACAGTTTTGTAAGTAGACTTACCATAACAGTAGATGTTAAAATAGATCAGTGCTGCAGTAGTTGCTCCCTTCACCCCCCTTTTTTTCTATTATTTTGTTTGCCAGGGTGAGAACATTGAATGTTAAGTTGTCTATCTCGCCTTCATTCTTGCTGGATGGGTTCGGAGCCGAACCTTGGCTCTGACTTGGCCTTTTACTAAAGCTCGAGAGCTATTTACCGGCTCAAGGCCTCCCCTTATCCCACAATGCTAGGCGTCAGATACCCAGATCTCATTTGCTGCTTCAACTACGAGGTTGCGTTTTTTACTGGCTCCAGGTCGTATAATTCTTTTATTAATTTTTATAGTCAGGATTGTTAAAATTTTTAGCTAGTTTTTGCTATTAGTTTAATCTAATCTTGTAACCCCTTTAGATCCCACTTAAAAAACCTTTTTTTCCTGTCATTACAGAGTCCGTCCCCCCCCCCTTTCCCTATTTAGGGTAGTGTTAGGCCTTTCTATTCTTTTTATATATTGTATTATATATACATAGATAATTGTTAGTGTAACTGTTAGTTATAGTGTTTTTTTGATATCCTTATTCTTATCTAGTGCGTGTGTGTGTGTTTACTGTTTTAGGGCATTTGTTAATTTTTTTCCTTGGTATCTCTTTGTAATGTCTAAAGATACCAAGGTTTCAGGTTTCAAGAAAGAGTCCCTCATTGACTCTCTTCAAAAGGAATCTTGATGAGTGGATGGAAGATCGTAGGTTTACCCCGGGTATCACTTCTGTGTCACTGTTAGACAGAGGCACAGTATTACTAACCTCGAAAAAGGGCATAGCAAAATTAATTTAAAATGGGTGGCGAAAGCCAAACACACTCTGGCTAGGCTTATAAATGCCCTAGGGCAGATAGCCTAGTATGAACCTGTGAATAAGAAATGTGACTCGTGCTGTCAGAAGATGTCTCTGACAGACGATCACATTTCTTGTGTTTGTTTGGGCCCCCTACACCTGCAGGACTCTTGTTAGGTCTGTCATGCCTTCAGTCCGAGAGTCCTGCAGGAGAGTAGGAATAAGCTCATTTTGAGGGGCTTGTTGAAGCCAGAAGGATCCCCGGCCAAGCCTTTGTCGGGGAAATCCTTAAAGCCTGCCAAACCGTTGGCTCCCTGTTCGGAGCCGATGCTGAGCGGAGCTTCTGCTTCCTCGTCGGTTTCGGCCGGAGCTGACACTTCGAGGACTCGGTCAGCTCTGACTCTACTATCGGTGCCTTCTCTGAGTTGAAAGCGTTTGAGGTCTCCCTCCTTAGAGTCTGTTCGCTTGGCTCCCAGGTCCCCATTACTACAGTCGGAGCGGAGCCATAGATCCCATTCCTCTCGGTCCTACAGGTTATCGGATCATGACTTAAAGAGGGTGGTCAGTAGCAGGGAATCCTTCTCTGACAAACCCTTTCAGCACCCCTGAGGGACTGCCCATCTTCGGAGGCAGTCGGGGGGAAAATTGTCACTGTACCCAGAAGCCTGGCGACTCCTCAGACAAGACAAATGGGTACAGTCGATCATATCCGAGGGTTACAAAATCCCCTTTGTCCACACCCCCATACAAACAAACAAGTCCCTTCCAGATATTTCACCCAGTCTAAGGGAACAAGCAGTTCTAGAAATTTCAAAACTGCTAGAAAAAAGAGCCATCCAACCAGTCCCAGCAGACCAGCAAGGATCCAGGATTTACTCCAAGTTCTTTTTGGTACCAAAAAAGACAGGGGACTGGAGACCCATTTTGGATCTCAGCAGGTTAAATAAATCTGTTCAAAGAACAAAGTTCCGGATGGTCACGCTTCAGTCCATTCTACCCTTTTTGGGTCAGGACAATTGGATGTGCTCTATAGACCTTCAGGATGCGTACTACCATATCAAAATGGATAGACGCTCCAGAAGCTTTCTCCGCTTCCGGCTGGGAGCCAGTCACTATCAATTCAGAGCCCTGCCCTTTGGTCTCACCACAGCCCCCAGGGTGTTCACCAAATGCATGGCAGTGGTTACGGCTCACCTGAGACGACGAGGATTCCAGATGTTTCCATATTTAGACGACTGGCTCCTAACTGCTTCCACCAGGCATCAGCTAATCTGAGCCAGGGATTATACCATACAAACTTGCTCTGAGCTAGGTATCTCTATAAACTACGAAAAGTCTGCATTGTCGCCTTGTCAATCTATAACCTTTATAGGCGCCATTCTAAATACAAAAGAACTGTCAGCAAAACTTCCATTAGAAAGAGTATTAGACATACGCCAACATTTTCAAACATTACTACAGTGCAAAAGAATTCAGGCCAGATTTGTACTGAAAACCTTGGGTCTCATAGCAGCAGCTCACATTACTTCCCCTGGCTCGATTTCACATGCGGATTCTTCAATGGATGCTTTTTACCCAATGGTCCTTCCAACAGGCTCTGATGTCTCACAACATAATAATCACCCAATCATGCAAAGACCATCTCTCTTGGTGGATGGTCTCGCCTTAACCTTTTCAGGGCAGATTGTTTGTCCTTCCTCCTCCGGTTGCCACGGTGATGACGGATGTCTCCCTGATCGGGTGGGGGGGGGGCATTTTCATGGCAGGACTGTCCAGGGCACTTGGCAAACCCTAGAGTACCACCTGCACATAAATGTCTTGGAGATGAGAGCGGTACTTTTAGCATTGCGAGCTCTTCAGGACTCTCTACCTACCGGGACTATTGCAGTTCAGACAGACAATATGTTGGTAGTCTGGTACATCAACAAGCAGGGCGGAACCAAGTCCTATCCCTTATGTCGAGAAGCACTCAGACTCTGGCAGTGGGCGATCTCCTCTCAACAGTTTCTGATAGCAACGCACATCCCTGGGAAATCCAACGTTATAGCGGACAGGCTAAGAAGAGCAATTCTTATGCCTCACGAGTGGTCTCTCAATCAGTCAGTAGCGGAAAAAATTTTCCGCAGATGGGGTCAACCTTGCTGCGCCCTTTTTTCAACCCCTCTCAACAGCAAGTGCAGTGACTTCTTCACTTTCTTTCCCCTCCCAGGCCATTCCCCCAGAGATGCTCTAGTTCACGATTGGCCCCGGGGTCTTCTCTATGCATTCCCTCCCTTTCCCTTAATTCCAAAACTGATTTCAGAAAGCAACCGCTTTGGGATCCAGGATGATCCTGATTGCTCCTTACTGGCCTCGACAAATTTGGTTCCCGTTCCTGCATCGTCACCTGCTGGAGCAGCCCTGGAATCTGGACCCAGTGCCAGACCTCTTGATCCATCAGTCAGGCGAGCTGCACCAATCCCTTCGCTCTCTCAGCCTCACAGCTTGGTTGCTCCACTTCCAACCTTAGCCAGGCTTCCACATATTTCTCAGTCAGTGCGTGAAATCATACTTTCTTCGCATAAGTCTTCTACCAGGAAGACTTATGCTAGTAAGTGGAAACGTTTTTCCCTCTGGGCAGAGGCCAGGAATATAGACCCCTTTACAGCCCCTGTCCATAACGTGTTGGATTTTTTGGCAGAACTTTTTCGAGCAGGTTCCTCGTCTGCCACCATTAGGGTCCAATTGGCTGCTATTGCTAATTTTCATGTTGTCTATCAGAGTCCAGTATCATGTCCCACAAACTGTGTAAGGCCTTTCTTAAGGGGAATATTTTACTTAAACCCCCGGTTAAAGATCCCCCTCCTCCATGGGATTTGAACTTGATATTAGCTTCATTGATTCTCCCTCCTTTTGAACCTGCGGCTTCTTGTTCCTTAAAGTTACTCTCCTGGAAGACTCTCTTCTTAGTTGCCATCACCTCGGCCAGAAGAGTATCGGAACTTCAAGCCCTTTGTATTTGCCCTCCTTATCTTATTTTTCACAAAGATAAGAGTTTCACTCAGGACTGCTCCTTCCTTTTTACCCAAAGTACCCTCAGAGACAAATCTCAATCAGGCTATTGATCTTTCCTGTCTTTTTTCCCAATTATTCAAACAGAGCTGAACAAAAGTTACACTATTTGGATGTTCACAGGCAATTACGCTTTTATTTGGATAGGACCAAGCAGACAAGAAAATCAGATCAGCTCTTCCTGTCCTATGCTGAGGGCAAGCAGGGCCTACCAGTTTCTAAGGTAACCTTGTCCAGGTGGTTGGCCTCTATTATTACCTTGATCTACCAACTGAGACATAAGGAACTCCCTACAAAACCAAAAGCTCATTCCACCAGAGCATTGGCTACATCGGTAGCTTTTCAGGCTAGACTTCCAGTGGACTCTATTTGTGCTGCAGCCACATGGACCACTCCTCATACCTTCATTTCACATTACAAGTTGGATGTAGCCTCCAGGAGTCGAGCTGATTTTGGTTCCACTGTGCTCAAGAGTCTGTTTCGATGAGCCACCCAGGGCTAAGGTGCTAGGGACTCTGTCCCATCCAGCAAGAATGAAGGCGAGATAGACAACTTAACATTAAGACATTGTGTATCTACCATAACGTTCCATGTTAGTTGTCTTCATCTCACCTTCTTTCTTGCGTCCCACCCTCCATCCCCCTAGCCTGGTCAGGACTGAGAGGAATCTCTTTTTGAGGCCTTCTTCCTATGGTTGACTCCTTTTTAGGTTACGTCCTCCTCTGGTTGTAGCACTGTAGGTAAGCCTTGTGGTGGGAATTGGTGTTTGTTCCCTGATGTTAGCTCTACCTAATGAGATCTGGGTATCTGACGCCTAGCATTGTGGGATAAGGGAAGGCCTCGAGCTGGTAAATAGCTCTCGAGCTTTAGTAAAAGGCTGAGTCAGAGCCGAGGTTCGGCTCCGAACCCATCCAGCAAGAAAGAAGGCGAGATGAAGACAACTAACATGGGACATTATGGTAGGTACATAACTTCTTATTTTCTATATACCTAGATTTGACCTATTTCAAGACTCTAAGCTCCTTTCTTCAATTGGCATGAAAGCTCTGCAGGACTTTGTGCCCAAACTGCTGATTTTTTCTGAAATGTCTGTCTGAGCGATAAGTGGTCTGTCCTGGCGGAAGTTTTCCTGTAACTTTGGAAGCTGGCTGGCTATTATATCCTTTTTCTGCCTATACTCCACTTAGCTTAGGCTACTGCAACACAGATTTATCTGAACATGTACTGTTATGGTACGTTTACTTTCACAACTGTACTTTCTCTTTGTTACCCTTTGCAATCATAGTGCCTGTCTCTAGTGGTTGCTTGTTGCAAATATCAAGATCTTCACATCCTTCCATAGTTAAATGATTTTCTTATTTCAGTCACTTTTTCCAATTATCAGGATTCCCTAATGTATCATGGAACTCCTTTTCAGTCTTGGGAAATCATCTCTCATCCCATCCCACTCAAGTTTTTCTGAGTTGTCATCTGGATTTGTTCCTATGAAGAGCTTTTCTTCCATTGAACAAAGCAGAGCATTGCAAGGAAAGTTTCCAGAACTTCTCCAGGCAATCTCAGGCTTCTGCCTTGGAATTTCTGTGGATTCTGGGTTTATTGGCTTCTGTCATTATGATTCCCTTTGCTAGGCTTCACGTGAGAAAAATTCCATGGTACCTCAGATCAGTGTGGACTCAGCACCTGCTCCTTTTAGCTTTTCAGATTCCTATTTTGTGTGTTGCCAGAAAGGAGTTTCTTTGGTGGATGGGCCAGTTGTTTCTAAACCCTGGTCTGCCCTTCTGCCTTCAACTCCCTTCTCAGTCTGTCACAACAGATGCTTCAAACTTTGCTTAGGGAGCAGTTTCAAACAAGGTAAAAGTTTAAGGCCTGTGGAACTCCCAGGACAGACCAATAAGGACATAAATGTCAGAGAGATGATGGCAGTAATCAATGCTTTAAAATCCTTAAATCACGTCTGGTCTCCAGGACTTCTCCAAATTATCACAGACAGTGCCACAGTGCTGTGATGCATAAACAGTCAAGGGGGTACAAGATTTTAGCTCCTTTACAGATTTGCTATGCTTGCCTGAGAGGTAGCATCTCCTCTTAGTATCACTTCAGGCTTCAAACATACAAAAAAAAAGCAAAATTTGTACTAGACAAGCTGAGCAGGACCAAGAAAGACCCTCATGAATGGAAACTATAACCAGTCTTCCAGGAATTGATAAAACTGAGTGGGGTACCTCAAATAGATCTTGTTGTCTCATTTCAAAACAGACAGTTAAAGAAATTCTGCTCCAGAATTCCTTGCAAACAGGCCTGGATGAAATATGTTTTTTCATTCCCATGGACAGGTATTTCCTGTATCCTTTTCCACTAAAGCACAGTGTCCTTCTGAACATTATGAGAGACTCTGCAAAGACGGTGGTGATTACTTCTTTTTGGCCAAGTCAACAGTGGTTCTCCTCTCTTTTGAAGTTGGCCAACAGCAGTTACCACAAGCTTCCTCACAGTCTGGATTTATTCACACAAGACAAGGGGCTGTTTGATTCATCCTAGTCTGAAAACACTGTTTTTTGTCTGAGTATATGATGAGATTTTTGATACCTTTTAGGCACTTGAAGACTTGCAGCAGGTGTTAAAGAAGGTGAAAAAAATAACTGCTACTAGAAAGTCATATTTGTGAAAATGGTGCAACTTCTAAGAACCAGGACTCCTTGTAGGCCTGGTTGTTTCTCATTCTAGTTTATTTGTGCAAATTCTTATCCTCTTGGCCTCTCTTACACGATCAAGAATCATTTTTGGTCACTTTTTCTTTTCTGCTGTTAGACCCCCTCCCCTCCTGTTCAAGTCAAGTAGTTTTTGAAAGGGGTTTACCTAGCTGTCCACCTAGGAAGCATGTGGATCCTCATTGTGATCTTAATTTTGCACTTAAAGAACTAGCACCTCTTCCATTTGACCCAGATCAACAGTCTGACTTCAGATGTTTAATGTGGAAAACTGCTACTCTGCAAGATGAATATCTGAATTACAAACACTTATGGTTGAGTCAACCCTACCCCCATTTTCTATAAGGGCAAGGCTCGTCTTTGATAACTAATCATCCTCTTTTGACTAAAGTGGTTTCAGTCTTTACCTTAAGTCACACTATTGATTTCCCTGTATTTTTTACTGAACATAAGAACAAGGGAAAATAACACTGCATAATATGGATGTTCACAGGCAGCTTTGGTACTATTTGGCATAGAAAATCCACCAGGAAAGCTGATCAGCTGTTTTGTCTCCTGTGAAGATTTGAAAAAAAGATGACCGGTGTCAAATTGGACACTTTCCAGCTGGTTGTTCCATGCCATTTCTTTCTGCTATGCTTACATTAACAAGCCACTTTCAGTCAGGGGCAGGGCTCATTCTACCACAGCTTTGGCTTCTTTTGTGGTTTTCTGGTAGAAAGGATGTGAATTGAAGTATTCTAGAAACTGCAACGTGGTCCTTTCTACATTCTTAAAACATTACAAACTGGATTTCTTCCTAGGTGCAGATTAAGCTTTGAGACTTTTTTTCCAGGGGTTCCTCCTGTACTGTACCTAAACAGCTTACGCTACTGCAAGAGTCCACTAATGTTGAACATAGTCTAGTTGTATAAGTAAACTTGCTATTCACTGTCATTTTAAGGATGTTGTTAAAAAGAGCTTCATCTCTAGTGTTATACTACGTATCACTTTATCTGCCACCGCTTCAATCAAAAGAAAGCCACAGTAAAAGGGCAGATGGTTAGAGCAGCTAGAATGTCCTCTGAAAAATATGTACTCCTTGAAGAAATATCGATGTTAAAAATATGTTTATGTGTAGGGAATACCCATGTAATTTAATATAAGAAATTACCAATGAGGTAATTTTGAAAAGAGATGAAGGAATATATATTCCCTTGTTGGGACAAAACAGTGGTATTTCAAATACAGATAGAACTACTGAACTGCATAAAGCCATTATTACTACATATAATGTTGAAGGAAATTATATCAAAAAAATTTTCCACTGAAATTGGAATATTTTTTCAAATAGATGAGTAGATGACTACAATCCTTTGGGACCAACCACGGATAGTATATAGAAGAGATAACTTGCTGGAAGGGAATAAATAATTACAGGAAATAACAGAGGATCTAGAAAGGGCACATTAAAATGTGGTATATGTGCACAACGTAAACATATCCTGGAAGGGGTAAAGTAAGTATAAATGCAAAAGAGTGGACAAATCAGAGAAATTATTTTACTTGTACATCTCAAAGAGTAGTGTGTGTAGCAAAGTGTCAGCTACAGTGCAATGAAAAAGTATTTGCCCCTTTCCTGATGTCTTACTTTTTCTGCGTGTTTGTCACACTTAAATGTTTCAGATCATCAAACAAATGTAAATACTAAGGCAAAGATAACCCAAGTAAACACAAAATGCAGTTTTTAAGTGATGATTTTATTTATTAAGGAAAAAAAATATCCAAACCTACATGGCCCTATGTGAAAAAGTAATTGCCCTCTAAACCTAATAACTGGTTGTGCCACCCTTGGCAGCAACAACTGCAATTAAGCATTTGCAATAACTGGCAATGTGTCTTTCACATTGCTGTTGAGGAATTTTGGCCCACTCTTCTTTGCAGAATTGTTTTAATTCAGCCATATTGGAGGGTTTCCGAGCATGAATTGCCTTTTTAAGGTCATGCCACAGCACCTCAGCTGGATTCAAATCTAGACTTTGACTAGTCAACTCCAAAACCTTCATTTTGTTTTTTTTAAAGCCATCCAGAGGTAGACTTGCTGGTGTGTTTTGGATCATTGTCCTGCTGCAGCACCCAAGTGCGCTTCAGCTTGAGGTCACGAACTGATGGCCAGACATTCTTCTTCAGGATTTTTTGGTAGAGAGCAGAATTCATGGTTCCGTCAATCGCAGCAAGTGGTCCAGAAGCAGCAAAGCAGCCCCAGACCATCACACTAACACCACCATGTTTGACTGCTGGCATGATGTTCTTTTTCTGAAATGCTGTGTTACTTTTATGCCAGATGTAACAGGACTCACACCTCCCAAAAAGTTAAACTTGTTTCGTCAGTCCACAGAATATTTTCCCAAAAGTCTTGGGGGTCATCAAGATGTCTTTTGGTAAAAGTGAGACTAGCCTTTGTGTTCTTTTTGGTCAGCAGTGGTTTTCGCCTTGGAACTCTGCCATGCATACCATTTTTGCTCAGTCTCTTTCTTATGGTTGAGTCATGAACATTGACCTTAACTGAGGCAAGTGATGCCTGCAGTTCTTTAGATGTTGTTTTAGGTTCTTTTGTGACCTCTTGGATAAGTCGTTGCTGCGCTCTTGGGGTAATTTTTGTAGGCTGGCCACTCCTGGGAAGGTTTATCACTGTTCCATGTTTTCTCTCATTTGCGGATAATGGCTCTCACCATGGTTTGCTGGAGTCCCAAAGCTTTAGAAATGGCTTTGTAACCTTTTCCAGACTGATAGATGTCAATTACTATTTCTCATATGTTCCTGAATTTCTTTAGCTCATGGCATGATGTCTTCCTTTTTGGGATCTTTTAGCCTACTTCACTTTGTCTGACAGGTTCTATTTAAGTGATCTCTTGATTCAACAGGTCTGGCAGTAATCAGGCCTGGGTGTGGCTTGTGAAATTGAACTCTGCTTTCCCAAAAATGTGATTAACCACAATTACTTCATGATTTAACAAGGGAGGCAATTACTTTTTCATATAGGGCCATGTAGGTTTGGATAGTGTTTTTTCCTAAAGTAAAATCGCCACTTAAAAACTGCATTTTGTGTTTATGTGGGTTATCTTTGTATATTTGTCTAATATTTAAATTTGTTTGATGATCTGAAACATTTAAGTGTGACAAACATGCAAAAAAATTAAGAAATCAGGAAGGAAGCAAATACTTTCTCATTGCACTGTATATGTCAGGTTTTATATTGTTAAGACTCAGAAAAACCTCAAAGAACGAATCTATGAAGATATATATAATGTTAATAAGAACAACAAGAAAAGTGCTTTAGGGGAACATGTTGATAAAACTCTAGGATATTATTTTCAATTTTGGATCCTAGATGCTATGTTTGTTGACATCAGAGGAGGGCCCTGGAAACTTAGGTTAGAGGCATTAGAGCTGAAATGGCAATTGTTTAGGTCAGTCAATAAGTTTCCGGGCTAAATTGAAAGTTTGTAAGTACTGACAGTATTTTAAAACTGAAACAGTTTAATATATTCTTTAGTTGGTATATAACTATTTTTGCTTGTTTTAGTATCTGTTTGCACAATATTGAACTTGGTTCCATGTTATGTATATGTACTTTTGCTTTAAGAATATTTTAAACAATTTGATGACATCACAAACACATTTAAGGGATAGGTTAACTTAATTACTCTGTTCTAGTGAAGTCCCTACATTCTGTGGGACAAAAGCACTAAACCAGTTGTACATTTTATGTATTTGTTATTTTTATTAAAGTGGCTTCCAGTCCATTATCAGGAACTTTATTGTCGTTACTAGTGTGTTCTTGTTGTGGTTCTAAATTATTGTCAGACTTGGAAATGTTGGGACTTGAAACCAATATTTATATCAGCATGCACATGTTGAAAATAGATCTATAACCACCTCTGACATGATGATCTATAACAATATAATTGTAAATTAAGACTTGTACTGTGATTTAATTCATATAGACTTAACTTTAGCATTTGATTGGGCCATACACAAAACATTGGTTAATAAATTAGAACTGGATGTTGATGTAATCTTGATAAGGCATAGCTGCATGGCTTATAAACAGAACATGGCAAGTTTCATACATCTGTTGGACAGGCACAATTCTAGGTTATGTTCAGGATGTCTCCCAGGGCTGTGCCATAGGACCATAATTGTTTAACTTGTATCTTTCAGATCTATCTTTTTCAACTGAGGTGTTCTACAGTCTGTATGCAGGTGACTTTAAAATGGGTAAACTGATTACATGCGTTGCAGATCAGGCATGTCTGCAAAAGAACTTAACTAAACTGACCTCATGGGTACAGCAGAATAATATGCTGATACATACATAAAAATTAAGCATATGAGGTTTGGGAGACATGGACTGAAGTGTAAATTTAATACTGCATAGAGTGATTGTAACTGTGGATTCATTTAAGGACCTGGATATATGGGTAGATCCAGTTTTGGGTTTTTCTTATATCAGCCAGTTGGTTAAGGATAGATCTGATGTTATCTATTTTCATTCAATTCAAGATATGGAATGTCTGATCTGACCTCTGCATCAAATCTGACGTTTTCACTCTTCCAGGGCTCTGACTCTTCCCCTACCCATAATTCCCTGTACTGCAGTTCAATACCCCAGATCTCATTTACTACCTGAAGTTTTCCAGATGTGTTTTCAAGGGCTTGTACCTTTTATTTTAGAGTTTTTCAAAAACATTTGAATATTTATATACTTGGATTGAGTTAATTATATAATTAAATAGATTAATATTTTACTTCTCCTGTACTGGGAGACTTGTCTCCCTCTAACTTTAGTGTTAGCATTATCATCTTAGCTTAGCGTTGATATAGCATAATTCTTAGATTAATGTTTTTCCCCTTTGAATAGTGTTAACTGTAATGTTCTTTAATTATTATGGTTTACAGAAATTAGAAAGTGTATTTTACTGTTATTTTGCTAAAACTTAGTTATATTTTTGGCTAGTGTTTTCTATCCTCGTTTGTCTTCATGGCTGAATCACAAGCCTTTAAGAAGTTTTCAGAATGTGGGCACAGATTGCTGCCTCAGGACCTTCACACCTTGTGTGTATTGTCTGGATCCTGCCCACTTGGATACACAATGCACTTTGTGAATCCTTTAGTGCCAGAGCTTTGCAAGCTCTTTGAGTCAATTGGTGGTGAAGGGAACTCTCCCTCCACAGACAGGAACTGCATCTTCTGAACCCTGTTCTTCTTGTTCCCCTGCTAAGAAGCAAGACAGGGCTCAATCTTCAGATAAGGGTTTTGATCAGGAGAAGGACAAGGAAAAGAAAAGAATAAATCCAAAAAAAAGGATAAAGACAAATCTTTATGTAGTCCAAAAATTTCTTCAGAGCCATCATTTCCAGTCAGACCTGCATCAAACTCAGCTAGGAGATTGGACCAGACATCCCTCCTGGTCCCAGTCATCTTCAACTCGCCCCTGGTTTTCACCAGAACCAATGAGCCCCAGACTACATTCTCCAGTCTTACAGGACAAAAGATATTAAAGACCACCTTCAGTGACTTCATCTACCAGTCATTTTGGAACTTGACAGAGTACGACTTCAAAAGAATGATGAAGTTTTTGAGTATGCAGATCCGACTTGGGGTGTTGGTACTGTCCCCCAGGGAATGTATCGACCTTTGATTGTAATGCCCCTGCCCCCCCCACTCATTTTGTCCATTGTGGTCCATCATCTGACTCCAGCAGTTCTGGATACAACCTATTTCAAAGTGCCTTGTTCAGTGCCAGTAGTCCCTTTGACTTTGACACTGACAGTCTCCTTATCCCTCTCGACACTGATGCCATCAGGTTGGGAAGGGACTCGGAGCCACAATGTCAGTGCCGATCTCCAAGGGGGAGAGAGTTCAACACTGAGAGTTTTGGACATGTCTCTTCCTTTTGGAGTCTTGGCACTAGACAGCTCAGGTCCGAGTCATCTTCGGGGACAAGGATGCCAGGAGTTGGGGTTTCTTTTGCCTCTTCAGGTCTGGAGACTTCCTTGGCTTCAGTGGCAGCTTCAGCCTTTGAGGTAGTTGAAAGGGTTTTGGGCTTACCAAAACAGAAGGCACTTTCTTGGAGCTCGGTTCCACCAAACCGCAACTGGATCCTACATCTCCACTTTCCACTCATTCTGCCAGACTGGACAGTTGGCACGAAAGGCTTCTGGAGCCACTTGCTGTGTTAGCTCCCAGTTCATTTCTGGACCTTACGTAGCCCCAACAAAAATGGTCTGCAAAAATAAGTGTGCAAGTGGAAGCACTTAGACTTCTCTCCAGAGATGGTCACAGAAGATACAATTTGGATAAGGGAGAGGTTTTACCCAGGTCTCCCTTACAGGGCGTTACCTTTGGTGAAATTTTAAAACTTATGAAACAGAGACTGGATTGGTCCAGTGAAGATCCCTATCTTCAGGCTCAATCTTTATGGGTGTTGATTTTCTGAGAGGCCTGTCAGCATCACTAAAGGTGTGCCCTACTACTGCACTCCAGAAGCAGTTTGAGGACAGCTATATTTGCACCCCAAAGTCTGGCAAATATTAAGAGACAAATGAGTGCAAAATATAATTCCTAGAGGCTATTCCATTCCCTTTTCTCATCCTCCAGTAAAAAAGAAAGTGATTCCCAACATTATCTCCAGGATGCTTTTTATCATGTGAAGATAGAGAAGCAATCCAGGAGATTTCTGCGTTTTCAGCTAGGAGCCAATCATTTTCAGTTCAGAGCCCTGCATTAGATCTTGCCACAACCGCCAGGGTGTTCACCAAGATAATAGCAGTGGTGGTGGCAAGCTTGCGCATGCTCAAAATCCACGCTTCCCCTATCTAGACAATTGGCTCCTAACTGCTACATCCATGGACCTTCTGGTAGGTCACCTGGACCTTGTACTCCAATGCTTCCTGGATCTAGGCATTTCAATGAATTTTCACAAGTGTCCGTTACTTCCAACACAACAGATAGAGTTTAACAGATGCCACCTCAGTGTCACTCTCCAAATAGTCAGCTTGCTGTAACACAGAGCTTGTTCTGTACCTCATACAGCCTTACAGGTGTTATGTCACTCCCACCTTCCAGGATGATTGATTATACGATTGCTGGGCCTCTTGGCTTCTTTTATACTGATGGTTCCCATGGCTCATTACCATATGTGAATTCTTCAATGGACACTTGCAGTTCAGTGGTCTCAGAAAGCTCATCCCTAGCATGCCATGATTCTCCCTACAAGAATTTTCAGACAGCACATCTCTTGGTGGATTTCCTCTCCTTCAATAACACAACGGTGACATTTTCTTCCAGAAACACCAACAGCAATACTGACAACAGACTCTTCCCTGCTGGGGGGGGGGGGGTGCATTTCGAAGGGAGAATAATCCAAGGTACCTGGTCTAAGGAGGCCAATCTTCAAATCAGTGTCTTGGATACGAGACCTGTCTTCCTCACTTTGCAGGGTTTTCAGGATGCCCTCCCCAAGGGTGTGATCTCTGTAAAATCAAACAATATGGCTGTAGTATGGTACATCAACAAAAAGGAAGAACCCATTCTTATCCCCTGTATTGAGAGGAAATAAGAGTATGACAATGGGCAATGTCTTCTCACCATTTTCTTATTGCAGTCCACATTCCACTGTGGCGACCCCTAATCGAAAGAAGAAGATTCTTGAGTATTACAGTGTTCTAATGGACAAGTTGAGCAGGGCTATTCTAACGCCTCATGAGTGTTCTGTCAATCCAACGGTGGCAATGCTAATTTTCAACCACTGTGGCCAACCTTGCTGTAATGTGCCTCCTTCCTGAATAACAAATGCAAACGTTAGTTTGCCATGATCCCTCCACAGGGTCAGTCACCAAGGGATGCTCTAGTCTGCATTTGGCACCCTGGTGTCCTGTATGCCTTTCCCTCATTACCCCTCATGAACAGATTAATTCAGAAAACCACACAGTGCAAGGCCGGGGTAACTGTCATTGACTCCTTTTGGCCCAACAAACATAGTTCCCCCTTTCTATGACTTCTACTAGTACAGCTACCATGGATGCTGAACCAATATCCAAGTTTTCTTTCTCACCTGTCTGGACTGCCACCACCGGATTAGACTACCATAAGGCTAACCACTTGTTTTTTCCAGTTTTGATTATAGCCAGAGATGCCAGGCTTCCCATTTCTGTGGTTGATATAACAGCCTCCCAGATATGTACTGGGAAGAAGATCTTCAACAGTAAATGGAAACATTTTTCATTTTGAGCTACAGCCAAGGGTTTGGATCCCTTTTCTACTCCTTTTCCAGCGGTCTTGGAATCTTTAGCTGAACTCTGTCAACAAGGATCTTGCTATTATACCATCAGAGTTCAGATGGCAGTGATTTCCAACCTTCATACTGGACAAAATAATGCTTCTTTCACTTCCTTAAAAACTACAAAAGCCTTTTGTTAGAGGAACCTTTCTGCTACATTCCCCCATTAGAGATCCAGTACCTCCATGGGAATATTGCTATTATGCTTTAGGCCCTAACTCAACCTCCCTTTGAACCTGCGGCTACCGCAGGTATTAAAGTTTTCTTAGTCCCTTCCAGCTCAGCAAGGTGAGTTTCAGAATAACAGACACTCTCGTGTTAACCTCCATACTTAGTTTTCCATAAGGATTGGGTCGCTGTCCGAACAAATCCATCATTTGTCCCAAAGGTGGCATCTCTAACTTAAACCAATCCATAGAGTTACTGCTGTTTTTTCCTAAGTTTTCAAACAAAGGGGAATACAGTCTACGTATGCTAGATGTACATCACTAACTCAGATTCTAACTGCATTGAACAAAGAAAGTTAGAAAATCTGAAACTTTTTCTTGCCTACTCTAGTGCTGGGCTTGGAAAAGCTGTTACAAAAGTTACTCTGTTCAGATGGCTAGCAACTTGCATATCCTTTGTGCATCACTGAGTTTACAGTCTACACTTAAGGCCCACTCAACCATAGCAATGGCTACCTCAGCAGCCTTTTCTGAGAGACTACCGGTTGACGACATCTGTGCAGCAGCAGCAGTCTGGTCCACTGTGCATACTTCTGTATATCATGATAAGGTGGATGTGCAGTCCAGATCTCGCTCTTCGTTTGGCTGCGCCATCCTCAGGGATATCTTTTCTTGATATGACCCTTTAAGACAGGTCTGTCCCATATTTTAAATCTGACAAAAGTAAACATTGGATAGGAAAGTTATGTACTTGCCATAATGATAGATCTGTGTCTGATTTTCCTCTGGCTCAGCTTCCCCTTTCATACTATCTGTATGGATAGCTTTGAGATAATCGGGTGATTTACCCTCCACACCCTGTCTGCAACCAATATTTTCTGCAGTCTGTACTGTCAGATTGTTAAATCTCTAGCCCAGTTATTGTACTTTGGGAAATAATAAGCAAATTCTGCTCCAGTTCCTACTACTGAATTCATAACTTGCATACCAAATATTTTCAAAATTTCTTCAGAAATCAACTCTTTGGTTATATTTTCTCTGCTAGGCCCCCAGTACAGCCTTGCTATTACAAATCAAGTTCCACTTCCCACCAGGAAGAAATATGCCCTGCTGAGTGGATTATTTCTCCCCAAAATTTCTATTTCCATAATAACAGTTTTAGATGGAATATAAATATATGCCAGCATAAGCCTCCTGTCTTGAAAATAGCCCCTTACTACCACAAACTTGCCATTATTGTCTTTTTCCCCTTCTATCATTATTGTTCCCTCTCTAGCAATCAGTATTATTATTTATCTTTTCCTTTGTCCCTGATATTCTGCTGAATATCCATCCTGAAACCCTTTCTTTGTCAAATTCATACATTCTTTTCTTTACAAATGTGTCTCCTGCACCATTGTTATTTGCATTGTGTATTTTTTTATACAGTTTAATATGCTTTCCTTTTGGTTTGTACTTGTATGGACATTTATGATCCAGAATAATATGGACAGCATAGCCGTTATGATACAAAGTTATTATTCCCACCTATTGTACATTTCAGTTTTATGAATGTGCATTTCCAACTTTTGTGCTAAATGCACACACTGATGTTTGGCAGGATGATATTTTATATGGTTCTTTCTTCTTATCTCCATTTGAATCTGTCATGTGTTTCAAGATTTGTCTGTTTTAATGAAAACCCCTGTGATTATGTGAAGTATTGCCAGCTATGCCAGGAGAAGTAGGGCAGTGGATGTGTAACACATGCCAGCACAGCTAGCTGGAATTTTGTAAATAATTATATGTCATTTGTATATCAAACTGAGTTATCCAAATGCTTGTGTTGAAAAATGTATTTGTAAAGCTGCTTGTGTTAAAAATGTACCAACAGTGGGTCCTGACTGCATTGCGACTAATTAAATGTATGTGTTTTAAGAGGATACTGGAAAAGAAGTTACTCTCAGTCCAGCTAACTTTGAAAAATAGTAAGAAATTAAATTACTTTAATTTAGGACATAAAGATTGTATCTTACAGTTCTGACTGCAGCCAGAGATGGACTGTCTGTACCAGAGAATGATTTATTAGCTCCTGTAGGAAGAGTAGAAGTGTTTTATGGTTTTATAGCTTCCAGATGCTAGAACACATCTCAGCAAAGCTCTGTCTGTGTGTATGGTAACACATATGTGCTAAATTCTGGTTCTGAAACAAAAGTAGTTCACAGACTCCACTGGCAGCAAAATAGGGTTAAGGAACAAACCCAGAAGGTTGAATTGTCACAAAAAATCTTTTATTTGCTAAAAATAAAAAATTCAGGTTAGCACGTTCATTTAAACCATATGTTAAACTTCATCAGACAGTTGGTAATTTTGAAAATACTTCCTATATAAGCTTCCTGTAACATTGATTGGTGAATTAACTCATGAATATTAATAAAATGTAAACACTTCATCTCATGAATATAAAACACAGTCTAAAAAGCATCTGCCTGCCACTCTCTTGCTAGCAAGCTAATAGTAAACTGAAAATAGAATGAATATTAATTTCTTATATATATGCACATATATATATATATATATATATATATATGTATGTGTATATATATATATGTATATTATATATATATATATATATATATATATATATATATATATATATATATATATATATACATATATACAGTAAAAGATCACTAATAGAACATTTTTATGTAATAACATACTTCTAAAAAGTGTTTGTTCTATGCTCTGAATGACTTCATATCTGATTTAAAAACATATTAATTAGGTTACTACACCAATATCTAACATGCACTTTTTTTATATGTAAAAAATAAATGCATATAAATATATATGTTAAATAGGTTAAATATTGAATAAATATGTAAAACATGTATTATATGTATAAAAAATGTTTGTGTAAAATATGTAGGTTAAAATGTGTTTGTTAAAAAATATGTACATGTATAAATATATCAAAATGTGAATAAAAGGCAATAAATTGTATTTATTTAGATGTTACTATCTTAACTTTTTTCCTTTCAAAAGCTTTCAACTTCAGCACTGGGGCAATGGAGCTCCGTTATGAGCATGATGTAAAGAAACAAAACTTAAATAGTGCTTTGGCTAGGCACATTAATTGCAATACTGATCACAAAGTCAGTTTTATGGCCATAAATTCAGTGTGTGTACAAGACAACAAGCCATGGGGGCTCCTTTTAGAAATAAAAGCTCTAAACTGGCAAATCTGCCTACAGGCGGATAGTTGGCCAGGACTGAATGAGTGGAGCTCCATTGCCTCATTGTTGAAGTTGAAAGCTCTTGAAAGGAAAAAAAGTTAAGATAGCAACATCCAAATAAATAAAATGTATTGCCTTTTATATTCACATTTTGATATATTTATAGATATATATATTTTTTAACAAACGCATTTTTAACCCACATATTTTACACACCCACGTTTTAAACATATATATGTAGAGAGAGAGAGCAAGTGAGAATAACAGTATGCCAGTGGTAAGTGTTCTGTAGAAAACAGGAGTACCAAACTGTCACCAGAGTTTATATCTGATCTTAGTGGATGAAAAACGGGTGAATGCTAAGAGAGAGACAGCCTGTGACATAACCATTGTGAAGCTTGCAGTGGTTGAAGAGGAACAGTGCTTGCTTGGGCAGTTCACTGCAGTCAGAGCTTTAGGAGGGATCCTATTCCAAATGCTCTTGGCCAGGGCTCACCTTGACTGGGAGGGTGGAAAAGGAAGCAAGCAAGTTGGTATGCTTGAGGATATCCTTGCAGATTTCTTGATGGGCAATGATTTTGATAATGCAGTACTTTGTGTGCATGCAGTACTTTGTGTGCATGCAGTTACACAGTCAGGCTTGGAGACAGGCATGTTGATTGCGTGTCCTGGGGGAGACGCAGACAAACCCCACACCTGAACCAGGGCTGGTCAGGTGGCTATTTCGAGAGGGAGCTATCCTGTAGCAGTGAGCCTGAAGGTGAGCTACAACTGCTGGTAGTTACTGACTTGGACAGAGTGACTGCAAGGGCAGAGGCGAGTGGTAGTACCCAGGCTGACAGGCACTGCTGTCAGAGGATACCAGACTTCCTGTGGAAGGGGAGCTGGGAAGAGTTTTATAAAGATAAAATTGAGACCGGCTCAGCTCCCGGAACCTATACTAAGAGGCCTGAAGGGAGGTAGCTAGGGAGGCACCTTATCCTCAAAGAAAAGGGGAGTCTGTATATTGGAACTAAGGGTTACTGTATGTAGAGAGTGGACCCCTGAGTGGACTAGTGGGTGAGGTAATACAGCAGTTGGTAGTGCCTAGAACCTACCATATGACACTTCTAGCCATAGGCCATGACATTCGTTTTGCAGGTAATATGGACATAAAGCGTACCAAGAGATGTACTTTGCAGAACTTTTATTGGCCTGTAATTGCAAGGGATGTAACAGGGTACTGCAGAGCCTGTGAGCAGTGTCAAAAAAAGTAGGCTAGGCAAGAGGCAAGGTCAAATCTCCTTTGATGCCTTTGCCTGTGATGGAGTTGCCATTTCAGATGGTAGCTATGGATATTGTGGGTCCTCTGAATAACCCAAGTTCCACAGGGAAGAAGTATATCCTGGTGGTAGTAGATTACTACTAGATACCCTGAGGCGGTAGCTCTGTACTCCATCAAGGCAGAGAAGGTGGTGAATGCCTTGGTAGAGATTTTCAGCAGGGTAGGTTTCCTGAGAGAAATACTTACTGACAGAGATGCCAATTTCATGTTAGACCTGCTGGCTTGATTGTGGGAGTGCTGTGTGGTGAAGGACCAAAAAAGCACCCCCTACCATCTCCAGACTAATGGTGTTGTGAAGAGGTTAAACTCTACACTAGACCATGCTACAGGCATTTGCAGACCAGTTTGAGTGGGACAAATATTTGCCTCAGCTGCTGTTTGCCTACAGAGAGGTACCCCAGGAATCCACAGGATGTTCATCGTGTTACACTGATGCAGCCATTACACTAGGGTTATCCTGCCTTCAGGCGGTTCTCCAGTCGGCCCGAGTTCCAAAGTCTTGGTCCAGCGTCGGTTGCTGTCGCCTCCTCCCTGACGTCAGTGCGACAGGGGTATATAAGATGCAGCCGACACCATTTTCTTCAGTCTTTCTTGCCGCACGGTGCCCGAAGCAAAAGCAGTTTGCAAGTGCCAGTCAGCCGTCTCCTGAGATTTTCATTCCGAATCCAGAACCGAAGTCTTCTACAAAGCTAAGTACCCCATTGGGGAAGCTTTTTCTTGCCTCAGACCGATGTCAGTAAAAGTTAATAACTGTATTTCTTGTGGGAAGCAAATACCTCATAAGGATTTCCATTCCTATTGTATCCCATGCCTAGGCCCTGACCACAACGTCACTGGTTGTCGGTTTTGTGCTAGGTTTAACAAGCGCACTATTAAACATCTGTTTGATTTTGCCCGACATTATTTTGGTAGAAAATTCAATTATACCATGCCATCGGAAATTCCGACAACCGGAATACACAAAAAGCGCAAAGACAAGGATAGGCATCCGAGGCCCAAAACTGACGACGAAGCCTCTTCTAGGCCAGTTGCCGGTTCTCCAGTTTTCAGCGAGGTGCCTTCGCAGCCCCTGATGACCGCTTCTGTAGAACCTCAAGCCACCTCTGACTCCCACATGGAGATGGCTGGACTTTCGGGTGCACAAGTTCTTCAGCCTTCCGAGACTAACCTTTCAGAGGGATCCAGAGTAGCTGAGCAACCCACAGCTACAGAGGGTGTCTTCAGACCTACTCAGCTAAGCATTAAACCCTCAGCTAAGTCTAAGCCTTCTTTAAAGTCAAAGAAACAAATACAGCATTCTCCAGGACAGGTCTCCATGCCTAAGAAACAAATGCTCAAAATGGCCGAAGACCTAATCACTCTGATCAGGGGGTCCCATCCCCCTCCTGATAAAAGGCCTAGACAGGATGCAGACTATGACTCATCTGACCAGGTGTCCATCTCTTCTGATTCATCCTTAGACCTAGGATACTCTTTACCCCCTTATGAGGATTCTGATGCTGAGGAATCAATTCCATCAGCCTCACTGCCTGTGGACTACTCCTTTGGGGAAACCCTACATATCATGAGGGAGCATTTCCAATGGGAAGGCCAGGATTACTCAGAGTCCAAGAAAAGGCTCAGAGACCTCCTTTTATTACCTCAACACAGACCCCCTGCTATTCCGCCAGTGTTAGATATTGTGGATGATGTGTATACTGAATCCAGCTTAAATCCTGATTCCTTACCTCCAGCTCCTGTTAAACCTGACAGATACTACAGAGTCCCTGACTCACATAAATTTCTGTATAAAAGCCCTGTAGCTGACCCTGAAACTATTTCTCAGGGACTCAAAGGAGTTAAGGCCTCATCGGCCAAGAATCCAGTTCCCTCTGACAGATATTCCAGAGCATTAGACAGATGGGGAAAGAAAGTATATACGTCTGCAACTTTAGCAATGAGAGCCTTAAATTGCCAGTTTCACATGCTAAAATATCAGCAATTTTTACTGCCTCAGTTAAAACAAAAATGCTTCCGGAATCAGATCCTTGTAATTTTAAAGAAATGCAGGATTTATTGCATGCAGCTGAACAAGTGGGAAAGCATACTTTGCAATGTGGTTTTGATTCCCTAGAGGCCTCCTGCAGAGCAGCAGTTACAGGCTCTGTCATTAGAAGACATGCTTGGTTAAAAGAACATACGTTACCAGATCATGTTAAAGCAAAATTATTGGATGCACCTTTGCAGCAGGATGTGTTATTTGGCGTTAAGGCAGAAGAGGTATTAAAGAAAATGGAGGATAAGGCAAAATCTATGCAAACGGTGAAGGATTTCTTACAGGTTCAGCCTCCTAGATTTAGCAGAAATTGGCCAACTAAGAATTGGTCCTTTCCAATTACAGACAGACCTCAAAGGGGAAGTTACAGACATCCAAGAGGTAGAGGTCAAACACAAGGTACTTACAGGCCTCGACAATGGGTTGCATCAGGCCAGAAAGAAGGGGAAGACAGGCCCCAATCATATAAAAAACAGCTCCAATGACTTCCCACTACAGCTGCCAAACAAATCATTCTTAGCAGCCCCCTTGGGAGGAAAACTGGCACTCTTCTACCACAACTGGCAAATGATCACCAAAGACAGATGGGTTCTCAACATTGTATTTCAAGGTTACAGGTTCCACTTTCACACTCTGCCAAGGTTAAAAGGAATACGATTCTGATGAAGTCTGCTTAGGGCAGATGAAAGCGCTCAATTTGGTGGATTTTAAGCTACATTAAAGACTATCTGTTTGTTTGAACGGAGCTTCGTATTTGTTCTTGGTTGCAGTTTGGTTCTTTCTACAAGGTTAAAAGGAATGCCAAACCTGCCACCAAATCAATGGGTAGCGGCTCAAAAACAAATTACAGCACTCATGGATATGAGAGCTATTCAAAAGGTACCATGACAGGAGCAAGGACAAGGATTTTACTCAAGACTCTTTCTGGTACCCAGAAAGGACAAAGCCTGGAGGCCCATTCTGGATCTTTCATCTCTAAACACTTACCTGGATGTTCCGAAATTCAAAATGTTGACATTACAGCAGCTTCTTCCCATGCTGGGCAAGAAAGCTTGGCTTGTGACTTTGGACCTCAAAGACGCATACCTGCATGTCCCTATCAGACAAAACTGCAGAAGATACATCAGATTCATAGCGGGTTCAATGCACTACCGATTCTCTGCACTGCCCTTTCGCTTATCTACTGCACCCAGGGTCTTCACAAAGTGCCTGGCACCAGTAATTGCATTTTGCAGACAGAAAGGAATTCAAATTTATCCGTACCTGGACGACTGCCTGATTCAAGCAGAGAGCAAGGACATTCTTCTAAAGCATCTGGCGTTTGTAAAAAAGTTATTAAGTTGCCTGGGGTACACAGTAAACGAAAATAAATCAAAACTAGTGCCCTCACAAGAGATTATATTCCTGGGTGCCAGCTTGAACACAACGGCCCAGATGGCTTATCTCATGCCAGACAAACAAGGACAACTGACTCAATACTTTCATTTGATGGCAACGAAGACCCAACTCCCTGCAAGAAAAATTCTGCAGGCCTTGGGTTACATGGCATCTTGCATACTACTAATTCCATATGCCAGACTGCATATGAGGAAACTACAATGGTACCTAAAGAATGTATGGTCTCAACACTGTCAAAGTTTGGAAACAGTTATACCACTAATCCCTTGCCTTCAACAATAGTTTCAATGGGAGGCTGAAGCTGGTCACCTCAACAAGGGACAGCCTTTTACACAACCCACAGCCAGGCAAACACTGACAACAGATGCATCGGATTACATCTGGGGAGCACACATGGCAGGAAAATGTATTCAGGACACGTGGCCTGCAGAACAAAGGCATCTTCACATCAATCAAAAAGAGATGCTGGCTGTACAAAATGCGCTTATAGCTTTCAAGGACCTGTTGCATCCAGGACAACTACTACTAAAGACAGACAACACCACAGTTATGTGGTACATAAACAAGCAAGGGGGCACTCACTCCTACCCCCTATGCAGACAAGCTATGACCTTGTGGAACACAGCTATAAACCTTCATGTTCATCTGCAAGCACAATTCCTGCCAGGAGACAAAAACACACTGGCAGACGACTTAAGCAGAAACATCATGGATCCCCACGAATGGGAGTTGAATTCACAAATATTCAGAATAATAACACAGAAATGGTGGAGCCCGGACATAGATCTGTTTGCAACCCCAATAAACTGCCAGCTACAAAGATTCTGCACAAGGAGTTGCCATCCACAAGCATGGAAAGTGGATGCCCTCTCATTCAGCTGGGAGAACCTACAAGTATACGCTTTCCCACCACTACCTCTCTTGCCAAAGGTACTCATAAAAGCCAGGCAAGAAGAGCCAAAGATGATCCTGATTGTACCAGACTGGCCACACCAGCACTGGTACCCAATCTTAAGTAACTTAGCACAAGAACCACCCTGGATTTTGCCTCAAATCCCACATCTGCTGACTCAGCACAACAAACAAATACTACACAGCCAGCTAAAGACCTTTAAACCCAGCTGCATGGAAAATTCCTTCGTCAAGAAAGCAATGCCTCTCTCCAAAGCTGTTATGGATGTCATTCTGGAGGCCAGAAGGCCTAGTACCAGGAAAGCCTATTCGGATAAATGGAAGAGATTCTGTGCTTGGAACCAAGCTCACAGCCTTGACCCTCTTGTCCCAAACATTCCTCAGATACTACAATATTTAACTGAGATGCTGGACAAAGGACTCTCCTTCTCATCCATCAAGATCCATGCCTCTGCCATCTCTGCTCATGACAACATGGATCCACAAATTTTCTCTAATCCTCTGTTAAAGCAGTACCTCAGAGGGGCTAAAAACATAAGACCGCCCCGTAGAGCACCTACTCCAACTTGGAACCTCAACTTTGTTTTGGAGAAGCTAACTTTACCTCCATTTGAGCCAGCCAACACAGCAGAATTAAAATATATCTCTTGGAAAACTGCTCTGCTCCTGGCAGTAACATCAGCACGAAGAGTTTCAGAATTACAGGCACTAATGGCAGTGGAACCTTTCCTCATTTTCCACCAGGACAGGGTGTCTTTAAGAACTAACCCTACTTTTATGCCAAAGGTGGTATCCAGTGTGACTCTAAACCAAACTATTCACCTGCTAACTTTTTATCCTAAACCACAGAATAAAGGGGAGAGACTACTGCACTCTTTGGACATTCACAGGCAGTTACGCTTCTACTTGGACAAAACCAAAGCTTTCAGAAAATCTGAGCAATTATTGGTAGCATATGCTGCAGGAGCACAGGGAAAAGCCATTTCAAAAGACTATTTCAAAATGGATAGGACATTGTATACGTTTCTGCTACACATACCATGGAAAACCTGTTCCTAGCAGCATTAGATCTCACTCCACCAGGGCAACAGCAACTTCAACTGCCTACCTCAGGGGAGTACCTACCAAGGATATTTTGGAAGCAGCAACTTGGAGTTCTGTACATACCTTCACCAAGCATTACCATTTGCCTCTATACTCTAAATCCAGAGCTGGCTTCACCACTGCAGTGCTGCAGGGCCTTATAGCCACCCCTAATGCCTTATAGAACCAGCCACCCTTCCTCAGCTTTGGGATTCTACCCAAGTGTAATGACTCCAGCAGTGTAACACGATGAACATAGTACAGTTTTGTACCTACCATAAATGTAGATGTTCGCGTGTATACACTGCTGCAGTCCCGGTTACCCTTCCTCCTTCCCCTCTGACTGGCTGGTACGTACCAATGTCTTCTACCCTTACTACCTATGGAGAGTATTTACTGGTAGCTGTAAGTTGTTTTTTGCTTTTCTTATGTATGTTTTATTAGCAATTGGAATTGCCTACCTATTTAGGGCCACCTGACATCTGGGGCAAGAAAAACTGAAGAAAATGGCATTGGCTGCATCTTATATACCCCTGTTGCACTGACGTCAGGGAGGAGGCGACCGCAACCAACGCTGGACCAAGACTTTGGAACTCGGGCCAACTGGGGAACCGCCTGACGGCAGGATAACCTGGTGTAATGACTGCAGCAGTGTATACACTCCAACATCTACATTTATGGTAGGTACAAAACTGTACTTTTTTCACCCTTTGAGTTGCTGTATGGGCATAGGATGAAGGAGCCTTTGGATTTTAATTTGTGATGAGTGGGAGGATGAGTATGAATCAGACAGTCTGTTGTAGCATATGTCTTAAACCTCATGACAAGGCTTAGGGAGCTCATGGGCATGGCCCAGGAGAACCTGGCAGGAGCCCAGCAGCAGAAAAAGGTCTGGTGTGACAGGAATGCTTGAGCTTGAGAATATGCTGTGGGACAGTAAATTATGTTTCTCATTCCTGTCAGACACAATAACCTGCAGGCAGCTTGGGGAGTACCCTTCAAAGTAGTAAGGAAGTTTAGTGATGTTAACTGCATGGTAGAACTGCTAGGCAGGAGGCAGGGACACAAATTGTACCATGTTAACATGATGAAACTTACTCTGACAGGGAGGCCCTTGTGATAAGTATTTATTTATTTGACATTTGTTAACTGGAATAGTCGATCTGAGCAAAAGCCCTTTTTTATTGGAGGTCCGGGGAGAAAAGCTCCACAGTACAAGTACAACACTGAAGATGAATATAGTGAAAAATTTACAATAAAACAGTTCGCAAATGTACACAAAGCTCTACAGTACAATATAGTAAGAGGCGTTATAACATTGAAGAAAAACAGCAAAGAAATGTACAATAAAACATTTGAATGAATTTACATAAAGTGGGTTATCTTCAGAGAGTAATTGTACAATACAGAGCAGTTAAGTGAGTTATGGTAGTCGGGAAGTGAAGAAGAGAGAGGATAGTGAAAAAAAGGTTCATGTATTTGCAGTAGGTGGCAGGAGGAATCGGAGGGAGATCTCTGGCTACATTGAGCCAGCCAACAAAATGCCAAGCTATTATGGTGGAGCCTAGGGTTGCAGGCATATGACATGCCAGTGCAGCACTGTAGTGGGGTCAGTAATGCCAATGCAGATGGATTTGCAAGACAGGGCATGGGCTAATGTTTTCCCAGACAGGCCCATTCCTCTCGAGCAATGTTTCTCAATGGTCACTTGAAAAACTAGTTTCAGTCTTTAAGGGAGGGGGGGGGGATGTGACAATGTGAGGTATTGCCTGCTATGCCAGGAGAAGTAGGGCAGTGGATGTGTAACTTATGCCAGCACAGCTAGCTAGAATTTAGTAAATAATTGCATGTTATTTGTATATCAGACTGATTTGTACCGATGCTTGTGTTGAAAAATGCATTTGTAAAGCTGCTTGTGTTAAAGATGCACCAACAGTGGGTCCTAACTGTATTGTAACTGATTAAATGTATATGTTTAAACAGAGGATACTGAAAGAGAAGAGGTTAATCTCATTCCAGTTAACTTTGAAAAATAGTAAGAAATTAAATTACTTAATTTAGGCCATAAGCCAGTGCATTTCTTTGTGCTGGTTCCAAGCCTGGATAGATGGGGAGGGTTGCGTCAGGAAGGCATCTGGTGTAAAACTTTTGCCAAATGACACGTGCAGAACTGCATGGCAGTGAATAGCTATTGAATAGCTGGGTAACTACAGCAGGACTGGTAGGGGAGACTACTAGAAAGGTGACTGGTGTGACATCTTGGCAGAGAAAGGAGGACAAGGAGACCTGGTGGTGAAACGAGGAAGTACATGAGAGTATACAGAGAAAGAGGTTGGTGAAGTGGGATTGTCAGAGATGAAGAAAGTAGACAGGAGTATAAGGAGATGAGGTGAAGGCTAAGGATAAGGCATATGGAGAGTTGTGTGAAAGGTTGGACACTGAGAGAGAAGTACATGTACCAATTGGCTAGACAGAGGGACCGAGCTAGGAAAGATGTGCAGCAAGTAAGGGCGATAAAGGATAATGAGGGGAATGCACTTACAAGTGAGGAAAGTGTGTTGAGCAGATGGAAAGAGTACTTTGAGGGGCTGATGAATGAAGAGAATGAGAGAGAAGGTTGGATGATGTGGGGGATAGTGAATCAGGAAGTAAAGAAGATTAGCAAGGAGGAAATAAGGACAGATATGAAGAGGATGAAGAATGAAAAAGCTGCTGGTCCAGATGACATACCTGTGGAAGCATGGAAGTGTTTAGGAGAGATGGCAGTTGAGTTTTAAACAGATAATTTAATGAAACTTTGGAAAGTGAGAGGATGCCTGAGGAGTGGAGAAGTGTTTTGGTACCGAATTTTAAGGATAAGGGTTGTGTGCAGAGCTGTAGTAAGTACAGAGGGATACATTTAATCAGTCACAGCATGAAGTTATGGGAAAGAGTAATGGAAGCTAGGTTAAGAAGGGAGGTGATGACTAGTGAGCAGCAGAATGGTTTCATGCTGGGAAAGAGCACTACAGATGCGATGTCTGCCTCAAGTGTGTTGATGGAGAAGTATAGAGAAGGCCAAAAAGAGTTGCATTGTGTCTTTGTGGACTTAGAGAAAGCATTTGAGAAGGTGCCTAGAGAGGAGTTGTGGTATTGTATGAGGAAGTCTGGAGCGGCGGAGAAATATTGAAGAGTGGTACAGGATATGTTTGAGGGTAGGGTGACAGTGGTGATGTCTGCAGTAGGAATGACTGATGCGTTTAAAGTGGAGGTGGGATTACATCAAGGATCAGCTCTGAGCCCTTTCTTATGTGCAGTGGTGATAGGTTGACAGACTTATTCAGACAGGAGTCCTCATGGAGTATGTTTGCAGATGACATTGTGAGCTGTAGTGAGAGTAGAGAACAGGTTGAGGGAGACCCTGGAGAGGTGGAGATATGCTCTAGAGAGGAGAGGAATGAAAGTCAGCAGGACTAAGACAGAATGTATGTGTGCGAATGAGAGGGAGGATAGATGAGTGGTGAGGATGCAGACAGTAGAGTTGGTGAAGGTGGATGAGTTTAAGTACTTGGGATCAGCAGTTCAGAGTAATGGTGAATGTGGAAGACAGACGAAGAGAGTACGGGCAGAATGGAGTGGGTGAAGAAGACTGTCAGGAGTGATTTGTGACAGACTGGTACCAGTAAGAGTGAAAGGGAAGGTCTACAAGAGGGTAGGGAGACAAGCTGTGTTATATAGGTTGGAGACTGTGGCATTGACAAAAAGGCATGTGTCAGAGCTGGAGGTGGCAGAGTTAAAGATGTTAAAATTTGCATTGGGTGTGACGAGGATGAACAGGATTAGAAATCGGTATATTAGAGGGTCAGCTCAGGTTGGACGGTTTGGAGGCAAAGCTAGAGAGGCGAGATTGCATTGGTTTGGACATGTGCTAGGGAGGAATGCTGGGTGTATTGGGGAAAAGTGTGCTAAGGATGGAGCTGCCAGGTAAGAGGAAAAGAGAAAGGCCTAAGATGAGGTTTATGGATGTGGTGGGAGAGGATATGCACGGGGTTGGTGTGACAGCAAGATTCAGAGAACCGGAAGAAATGGAAACAGATGATCTGCTGTGGCAACCCCTAATGGGAATAGCTAAAAGAAGGCCATAAAGATTGTATCTTACAGTTCTGACTGCAGCCAGAAATGAAATGACTGTGCCAAAGAGTGGTTTATTAGCTCCTGTAGGAAGAGTGGAAGGGTTTTATGGTTTTATAGCTTCCAGATGCTATAACCCATCTCATCAAAGCTCCATCTGTGTGTATGGTAACACATTACCTTTACAGCTCCAACAAAACATATTTCCACTCACACCCCTCCTACCCAGCCCTACAGCTTGCACATATCCCCAAGTGTATATCACCACATCACTCTACTGCCCATCTCAGGAAAACTCCTCCCAGCATCTCCCAAGTCTCTTACCACAAATAGATACATAGTTACCTAACTAAACTTATCAAGATCTTGCACCATAATATAAGCCATGAACTAATCCTAGCTGGTGACATACACCCCAACCCAGGACCAAGCCCTAGTATTAACTCCACATCCTTCCCAAGTCTCACACCCAACCAAATCCACATGTCTAGAACAAAAAACAGCCTTTTACTGCTAAGCTTAAATATCCATAGCCTCAGTAACAAAGTACACTTACTCCATGCTCTACTATCCACCTACTCTCCAATATACTATCACTAACCAAAACCTAATGAAAACCCGCTACACCCAACATGTCCCTCCCAATAGGATACAATGTACTACACCATGATAGACTATCCAAAAAAGTGGGAGGGGTAGCATTAATCTATAAAAGCAACCTACAAATTGTCACTATTAATCCTCAAATCCCTTCCCATCAATAATTGTGAACTTCTAGCCAGACTCAAACTTGGTGACAAAATAATCAATCAGTATTATCACTTGCTATACACCACCAGGTAACAATATTCCCTACCTAGAAGCCCTCCTACACTGGGTAAATCATAATGTGCCCCAAGAAACCATCATCCTCTGTGACTTCAATATTGACTGGAACACATGCTCAGCTACTAACCCCACCACCCATGTTAATCTCTACAACTTCTCCCAAGTCATTCAATCTAGTACTAGGCTAGGAAACACTAAGACCAAAGAAAGTCTCCTAGATTGGATCTTGATAAATAAGACCAATACCCCCCTAAAACAAATCACCTGGAACAAAAATAACTTCAACCCAAACAACTTTAAACTCAAACTAAAACACCATAAATGGAACATACTGCTTCTTCTAGGGGTAGTACTTTTAGTAAGTAACCCAATTCAAGTACACTTTCCTCAAAATCTTAAATGATCACACCCCAGCCTGCACCACAAAACTCAAAATGAAAATGGCCCCCTGGATCCCAAAGAGACTAAAAATAGAATAGCACAAAGGAACGGAGCCTAGCATCTATGGAGAGCCACTAAAACACTAGCAACTAGGGAACAATTCCAAAAACTAATAAATGAAACAAAAAAAAATATTCTTCTAGATAAAAAGAATTTCATACAATTGCAAAACAGGCATCAAAACAACCCCAAAAAGTTCTGGGCTGGAATAAATAAACTACTCCACCCTGGCAAACCGTCCACCCCATCTCCAACCTCCACAGATGAAATCACAGATACACCCGACTCATTCAACAAATACTTTTAGAAACCATCTCCGAACTAGTTCAAAACCAACCTCCTTACTACCACCACCCATTTCCCCAAACCTGTACTCAGGCCCAAAACAACCTTCCAGTTCCAGCCCTTCCCCACCAACTATGTCAAATGATTACTAATCAAACTTAAACCTACCTCCCTAGCAGCTGATGGCATCCCTGCAGAATATCTGCAGTGGGCAGCTGATGAACTTGCCTACCCAATCTCTATTTTCCTTAACAGATTCATATCCAAATATATACCATCCCACCAATCTGGAAAATTTCCTACATCATCCCTCTGCACAAAGGTGGTACATCCACTGACATCTACAACTACCACCCAATTGCCATCCTGTCCCCACTAGCAAAAATACTTGGAAAATGCATTCACCAACTTATGCCATACCTACTTAATAACCAAGTTCTCTCTCCCACCCAACATGGATTCCGCTCTGTCCGCAGTACTACCACAGCCCTACTGTTTTTCATAAACCACATCAACCAAAACAGACACTTGGGCAAACTAACATCTGCCATTTTCTTGGACTTGTCAAAAGCCTTTGACATGGTCAACCATCCTAAACTACTCCACTCCCTTATGGAACCGGGACTTAGTAATCATTCACTAGCCTGATTTCATAACTATTTACAAAGTAGGCAACAAGCAGTGCAATGGGACAACAACCTATCCTCACTGCTACCCATTACTACTGGAGTCCCACAAGGGTCCATTCTAGGACCCCTTCAATTCTCCATTTTCACTAATAATCTTCACAGCATCTTCCAAGATGCAACAGCTATACAATATGCAGATTCAACAGTTTGCTGAGCCAATGATCCCCATGACCTCTCTATCATTCAAAAAACCTTCCAATCTACCAAAGCCTGTTTTTTAACAAAAACTTGTTATTAAATCCCAAAAAGACCAAACTCTTGCTATTCAAACCAAACAAATCCACCACAATGCCCAACTCATTTAATATTGTGCCCAGAGATGGGACTATCATCTCTCCAGACACTCATTCTAAATTGCTAGGAGTGACCACTGACAACAACCTCAAATTCGATGTACGTATAAATCAAACCATGAAAAACATCCACAAAAAATAGGTAGGCATTCTTTACAAAATTAAACCATTCTAACTCAACCTGCAGCCCTGATTTTTCATCATACTACCTTAAGAAACGTGGTGATGTCATCACGATTGCTCAGGTACACTATGGCGAGCCTGAACAGCATCCTTTCAGTGATGGTAAGCAAGTTATTGAAGCTGGAAACGTTAGAGCTTATTTTTTGCCTACAAGTACTGGTAGGTCAAATTGTGCGGTGCACTTTGCAGCTGAGATTGACAATATTACAGATAATAGTCCAAACACAACACGCCGAAGTGAGCGCCAAAACGACAACCTAAATAAAGGTATGACTGTTTCTAACACAGATACTGTACAGTCTACTGCCCGTTTTGAGGGAAATTTTCATTCTAACAGCAGGGACAATACTTCTTATGAAGTGAATGCTAATTCAGTATGGGCATGTAAAAATTCTGCTGCTACTAAAGTAAATCTTTGTGTTAACAAACCAAAGGAACATTATGGTGCATTGGTTCAAAAACATTTTTCTTTTTCTAACACAATTAGTATTGCTAAAACTTCTTTCAATGGAAAAGGCAATGGTTACAACAGTTACAAATCTTTGAAAGAGATGATTTATACCTTTGAGAAAAGACTTTTAAATACAAGATGTGCCAAACTGAAATATGATATCTGAATGAATGTATTAAAAAGAAAGTAGTGCCACAAGGTTTAAGAGTATTTAAATTCCCTTTTGGAATTTATTGCAATACAGAAACTGTTAATGTGTTCACCACTATGTTTGATAGGTGGGGATTTGAACTGCTTACTAAGAGTGGGTTCTATTATGAGCAAATGGAAGGAAGGTTGCACAAAGAAGTTGATGACCTTAATGAAATGATTTTCAATGATTTATTATTTGCACAGTATGAAGGGTTTTATAACAAGGTGATAAGCAGGGTAGATAAGAAATGTGATAACATTTTTAACAAGAAAGTTAAAAAAACTAGACGGAGATTGTAAGCAGTACAAATACTGTAAGGTGTATTCTATTGATAAATTATTTTTTAGTGACAATGACTAAGCTGATTGTTTTTCTACAATACAAATTTGTGAAGTTGATTTAGATTATGTGGATTTGGAATTAACAGGAGAGGAGGAAGACTTTACTGAGGGAGAAGGTAGTAACCGGATAGATTCTCAGGATTTTTCCCTTCCAAGATGCTCAAAGAATAGCGAGTCGCAAACAAGCAAATTATCAAACTTACAGCAAGGTAGCACAACAGTACAGAGGTCCTCCCAGATGGTAGGAAATTTAGCCCCAGTTATACAAGTTAGTAATGTCCAGCACAGTTTAAATGTTTTTCATATTTACAGTTACACCGATAGGGTTATTTCACAAGAATATTTTTCCCTATTTTCTAAGGGATTTAAATTTGTACCTACGAAAATCCCGGATATAGCTGATACATTGGTTGCTGTGCAACTTTGAGAAAATTAAATTTAAAATTAATGTATTCAAATAAGGAAGAATGTGATACCACCAACTGTTCCACTACAACATTGAGAAAAAGTAGTGTGTACAATCCTCCCCTACATAGGTTCATAGGTTCATACTAGGCTATCTGCCCTAGGGCATTTATAAGCCTAGCCAGAGTATGTTTGGCTTTCGCCACCCATTTTAAATTAATTTTGCTATGCCCTTTTTTGAGGTTAGTATACTGTGCCTCTGTCTAACAGTGACACAGAAGTGATACCCGGGGTAAACCTACGATCTCCCATCCACTCATCAAGATTCCTCTTGAAAAGAGTCAATGAGGGACTCTGCCTAACCTGGACTGGGATTTTATTCCAGAGTGAAGGGAGCCTCTGGGTTATGAATCTGTCCCTCCAGCATGTCCTATTTATTTCAGTGCTGAGGTTCAAGTCTCTCGAGCGTAGCTCGATGGGATTTGGATTTTGAGGTGCAGCATGTCCGTTAATTCCGGGTTGGACATGGCCTTATACGCCAGGCACAGGTCACCTCTGAGCAGGCGGTATGCCACTGAGTAGAGCTGGAGTTTCTTTAACCGGCAGCATATGGCATCTGTTTGAGCCCTTTGATCCTCTTGGTGAGGTACTTTTGGGGTCTTTCCAGTTGCTGCAGGTGTTTGGTAAGGTACATCCCAAAAGGGGCATTGTACTCAATTATGGGCCTGATGAGGGATGAGTAAAGAGGCACGATGACCTCCCCTAATCTAGATGTGAATCCCTTGATGATTAGGTGGGCTATATAAAATGTTTTTCTAACCACTTTGGCCACGTGGTTATCAAATGAGAGATTGTTATTAACTTGGGTCCCCAGGTCCCTAATTACTTATTCTGTACTTAATGGATTACCACCTATGCGGTAATTTGTGGGCACTTTGTTTTGCCAAAGGGGATGACTATACACTTTTGGCGTTTAGCTTGAGGCCATGGCTCTGGCACCAGTTGTCTGTTTCTATGAGGCCCTTTTGGAGGATGCTTGTGTCGGATGGAGAGTCTATTATGGCGCCCAGTTTGCAGTCATCTGCGAACTTGGTCAGCCACAGTCCTTCCGTGTTGGCCTGTACCTCCGAGAAATATATACCAAACAAGAGAGGTCCCAGGACTGAGCCTTGTGGGATGCCACTTGTAACTGGTTTGGAGTCTGACATGGCTCCAGCAATTCTAACCATGTGGGTTCTGTCCTTGAGCCAGTTTGCAACCCATCTAGTGACATAGGGGTTTATATTTAAGCTGGTGAGCTTATCTATAATGCCCGAGTGGGGTGTTGTATCGAAGGCTTTTGCGAGGTCCAGATAGGCTGTGTGGACCACCTTCCCTTCGTCAATGGCCTTGGTGACTGTTTCAAAGAAGTCAACCAGGTTTAAGAGGCAGGATCTGCCCTTAACAAAGCCAAACTGCTGGGTAGGATCCAGTGTCTGTAGGTCCCCAATATCTTTATTTATGAGGTCCATGATGATCCTTTCCATAGCTTTGCAGACCAAGCTAGTCAGGCTTATGGGGCGATAGTTTCCAGGGTCCGTTGAGGCACCAACTTTGTGGAGAGGGACCACTGTTGCTGTACGCCACTCTTTGGGTACATATCCTGTAGTAAGGCTGAGATTGAGCAGTAGTTTTATGTTTGGGTTTAGCTCTTCTTGGAGTTCATGTAGGACGCAGCCTGGGACACTGTCTGGTCCCATTGATGCTGTGTTTTTTGCTTTGGAGAGGGCGGCTCCCACCTGAGCATCTGAGATGTCAGGGGCAGCACTCTGCTGGGATAGATATTTGCCCTTTGGTGGGAGGGGAGAAGTTTGTGCTGAACCTGTCAGCTAGGATGTTGGCAATGTCTGTGGGATCAGTGTATTTTTTGTCATTTTGGACTAATTCTGAGCATATCTGGGAATTCCCACCCAGGTTCCTAACATAACTAAAGAAAGCCTTGTGATTATCCTTAGTGTCCTGTGCAATTTTTCTCTCGAAGCTGGCCTTAGACGATTTTAGGAGTGCCCGTAGTTTTTTGCTAATACTGATCAGAGATGCCTTCCCTTTTTGGGATTTTGCTCTATCATGTAGTAGCTTCCTCCTTCTATTGTATAGTTTGTTTATGGCTGGGGTCCACCAGACAGGTCGTCTGCCTTTGGAGGATTGGGTCTTGGTTTTATTTGGGACTGCATGATCCATGCAGTCCTGAAGGTGTTCATAGAATGCATTTATAAAGGATTCTGCGGTCTGGGCCGTATTTTCCACAGGCCCGGGGGCTTTGAAGGATTCCACCTCAGTTTTGAGGAGTGTGAAATTTGCTTTAGAGAAGTTTTTCACTGTGGTTTTCTGGGCAGGGGTGGGGTCGGGATGTGAATATCCAGTGAGATCAGTTTATGGTCTGATCTTACCAGTGAGGGATACACTTCTGGTCTGGAGCATAGAGTCCCCATGTTGGTGATGATCAGGTCCAATATGTTTTCCCCTCTTGTGGGAGTGGTAACAAGTTGTTCCATAGCATTTGAGTTTATGAATTCTAGGAACCCTTTGGGCAAGGGTGTTGGAGCTAGAGTAATGCTCCCAATCTATGTTTGGGTAGTTGAAGTCGCCCAATATAATGGTGTACGGAGAGACCTTCATATTTTCCAGTGTTCTCAGGAAGGCCGAGTGGGGTTCCTGGGTTTGGGAGGGTGGTCTGTAGCAGGCTATAAACTGGAAGGCAGTTTTACCCACTGTTAGTTGCACATGGATAGTCTCTGATGCTTCGTGCTTTGCCACCAACCTGGAGGTGTGGGTATCTTTGATGAATATCGATACTCCCCCTCCTTTTGTGGTTCGGTCCAAGTTTTGGGCCGAAAAGCATGGTATGAGGTATAACCTGGTAGTGCTGGGGTGCTCTCTGGAGCCCTGAACCAGGTTTCTGATACTGCACAGATATCGATGTTCTCCATGCTAAGGAGAGTTTCGAGTGCGTGCATCTTGAGGTTTAGACTTCTAGCATTGAGTAGCATTACTCTTAGTTTCTTATCCCTTGTGATACCTATGGAGGTGGGTTTGTCTTTTGAGCCTTGCCTAAAAAGGCACTATGGGGTAGCAAGAGCCTTTGCCAATATCCGAAAGCCCAGGGGTGACAGGTGCAAGCCGTCCCTAGCAAAGCATCGTGGCTTGTCGTGCATATCATCCCAAGCTGATAGGCATTGGATCCCCTTTGAATGACACCAATACTTAAGCCAATTGTTGAAATTGATCATCTTGTCTTCATACTGTGGCATCATTCTTGGTGAGGGTAAGATGCTACTCAAGGTCAGGGTCATACCAGCCTGGGCTACATGCTCAGAGAGCTCCTCTATGTCTCTTTTCATGTAGTCCAGGGAGGTACGTCTCATGTCATTCCACTCATTATTACATTTGAGAAGGTTATTAAGGAAGATATTTATAAAATACGGGGTAATCAAAGAAGAATATTCTCAAATCTTAGTATAAATGAGAGGAAATTACTAAAAAACTTAAGGGAGGATAGAAGTATACGTGTTATGACACCTGATAAGGGTGGTGGAATTATTTTATACAATTGTGATGATTACACAAATATGCAAACTATTCTATTCAGTGTTGAAAATTATTCCACATGTTCCAGGAATGAAATTCACATTTCTTATCATAGGCTAGATAGCTTTTTATATGAGTATGTCATTGATCAGAGGATTTTTAAGGTAGATTATGATTTTCTCCTTAATTTGCACCCCAAAATTCTTGTCATCTTCGGTATACCGAAAGTACATAAAAATATTAAAAACCCACCTTTTAGGCCCATTGTGGCAGCTTCTGGTTCAAAAACACACAATTTAGCTGTTTATGTGGAGAGAAAAATTAAACATGTGGTTGAACAATTCCCACATTTGGTCAGAGATTCCTGGGATTATTTAGGACAATTAAAAAGTGACCTGTGGTGTGCTGATTCTTTCCTCTTGACCATTGATGTGCAAGACTCGTTTTCCTGTATTCCCAAACAAAAAGGGTTAAATTTCTTTGAAGAAGTACTTTATACTTCTTCGAACCTGCACCCTGACGAGATTATTTAGTTTGTGAACTCATGGGACTCATTTTGGAAAGCAACTACATATATTTTGAGGGTGAATACTTCCAGCAAGTCAAGGGTGTAGCAATGGGAGCAGCTTGTGCTCCAACATATGCTAACTTGGTCTTGCTGGGTTGGGAAAGAGAACGTTTTTAAAGGTGAGTTCTTTTCTAAGGTTGCATTTTATTGGAGGTTTTTGGATTATATTTTTATTTTATGGACAGGATCTTCTGACTCAATTCCAATATTCATTCAATACCTAAACCAAACTACCAACTTTCTAAAATTTACATTCAGTTTTCATAAACTAGAAATCCATTACTTGGATACTAAAATAATTAAAGACCATGAAATGTGTATATGTAAAATCTATCGTAAAAAAACTTTTTGCATTAGTTATTTACATTTTGATAGTCATCACCCAATGTCACAAAAGAAAAGTATTATCAAGGGACAAGCAATCAGGGTTGCCAGAATGACATCTTAAAAACAGGATGTCATTCAGGAATTTATTTGCCTAAAATACATGTTCCTTGAGAGAGGTTACCCTGGTGAATTTATTGTTCAATACTTGTGGAGTATTAAGTGACTGGGGTACAAAATATATTCCATTATTAGGTAAAGGTTTGAATATAATGAACAACACCGGAACAACTGTTGAGACTGTGAACAAAGTTGATTTTCAACAAGCATGTATTTGTTCAATATAGTCCTTTATACCAGCAGGTTAAGGAAACACTTTATAAAAATTGGAGCATTTTCAAAACTAATAATGAAATCTTTCAAGTTTTAGGCGAGAAGCCTGTATTCTCAACCAAGATTGGCCCTAACTTAAAAACCATCTTGGAAAATAAAAATAAAAATCAAGGTGAACATGTACATTTAAATAGTAGTAAACCTTGTGGTAGGTGTGCTTACTGTTCTTACATTCTGCAAGGTAACTTTATTTCTTTAGATAACAAAAATAAGAGTATAGTCTATTTAAGAAGAGGCAACTGCTATTCAAGTAAATTGGTATACATCGCTAGGTGTAATACTTGTACATCTTTTTACATTGGGAAGACAGAAAGGTTATTTAAAACTAGAATATATGAACATCTATATGATATAAAGAATAAAAAATAAACCAATGCCTTGTATAAGCATAGTACCCAATGTGTGGATTACAGTGGTTTCAAATTTGCCATACTAGATTTAGTGAATATTGAAGTTAGGGCAGGAGACTGGCAAAATGCCTTAAACAAGAAAGAACTGTTATGGCAACTAAGACTAGCTGCAAACTCCCCCCCCCCCCGGGGTTAAATGATTATTTAACTATGTTACCTATATTGAAAGAAAAGGCAGGGCATGTTTAAATGTCTTAAACTGGTTTGAATGAGAATATGCACACATATACATAAATGCACCCGAATATTTGCTGTTGTATTTTTGGTTTATACTAATTTTATTTAATATTTTCTTTGTGTAAAACTGTTTAATACAAATATGAAAATTTGTTTTTTAAACGAGCAGTTTTTTTGCACTAGCCTTGAATATTTTGTAATGAACCTTTTAAAACATGTTTTATAATTGGGGGGTGAAACAGCCAATCATTGTTAAGCCTGTACTATTTAAACATAATTTTCATGATCATTGGGTTATTCTGATGAAGTCAACTGGCATTGATGAAAGCGCTTAATTTTATACTTGGAATAAATTGTATCTTGTGGACTCACAACAGTAGTGCTCTTTTTTGTTTCAACCTGCCAGAATAACCATAGCTCAAACTCACCTCCTCTCCACACTACTCTATGCCCCACCTATCTTCACTAACCTACCCAAAACTGAAATTACCAAGCTCAACGTCTGCTACAATGAAATAGCCAAATTTGCTACCAGTGCCCCCTACCGAGCCCACCACGGTCACTCACTAAATCAACTTTACTGGCTTGAGGTCCCTAATCTCCCATCATCCCATCAGCTTTCCTTCGACCATAAACTCCTAGTACTTCCAGACAAAACTCCAGCACTGCCCAACCTGCTAAAACTACAAACCAATCCCAGACAACTTCGCTCTAGTGATAAAAGACTAATCAAAATGACCAAAAGCAAGAACACAGCAGGTGACTCCCTCTTCCATAACCATATAGGCAAAATTTGGAACTCCTTACCTTCTGCCATTACATCAGCCAACTCCAAAGTTACATTCAAAAGGCGACTCAAAGAACACCTAAAGCTCTCATGGATATGCTCATGCTACCCTCCAGGCTTACCTCACTCACTCACCCCCCTCCCCACTTCTTAGCTCCCTGTCACATCTTCCCATTATTCAGAACAGTAACACCCACCTATGGTGTTTCACCTCCTAATATCTACCAAGAATATCCACAAGTATACACATTCCAACTTAGACCTCCAATACTAGTCACACACTAAACCCTATCATCTCACCTAACCTCCTCTTACTTATGTTTGTCTCAGACAATGCAATAATTGGAACTGCTGTATTTTCTATGAACCTTTGTATTTTCAAACTTCATAACTATGTAATTATTTTTTTAAATCTTGTGTTTACCACTGTTAGTTGCATGCTGTGTTTGTTTTGTTTTGATTTGTGGAACTTTTCTCTCTGGGCCTCTGCTGAAAATGGACATGTATCCAGTCGGACTCTCCCAGTCAACAAATGTAAAATTAAATGAATAAAATCTTTGCTAAATTCTGGTTCAGTTTCTAGCAATGGGGGTAACATGGGAACCAGAAGTCATATGACCAAATGTATGTGATGTCATTCTGTAATGTAGGACAAAAATAATGTTTTAATACCAGATGAGAGTGAAGTCTCTGGGCACTCAATTTTTGGAACCTGATGAGGAAGGACCTCTCACCTACTCAGTCACTGGTGAGGATTCAGGCTCCTTGATTACTGGCCCAGAGAGGGGCCGTCACAACCCCCAAAACCAAAAAAACTAAAATAGATTTTAGAACACTAATAAAATCAACAAAGTTCAGCAAAAAACAAATCCAATAAGCGAACACGAATCCAGTCCACGTAATAAGTGCAACGATGTTTTTTAATAACTTAAAAAGCTAATAAATGAGTGCTTTCGTCTGAGACTCAGACTTCTTCAGATGGAAGCACTGGTGCCAATAACCTAATTATATACATATTTTATAACACAATAATTACCAATCAATTAACCAAGAAAACTTTTCAATAAAGTTTTAAACAAAAATCCTATCATCTATCCTAAAATAATACTTTAAGGATTATTCATAATATGTATGTTATATTACAAAACATTTTACGTTCTATGTATAATAAAACATAATATATAAAATAATGAAAAATTGAAAAAAATTAAAATCAACAATCAAGTTGTTATATAGTATAATCATCAAATACAATCACCTCTGGCTGTTAAAATGGATTTAATGCTTATGTATTCATTAAGACCTGGTGGTATATTTGCCCTCAGCCTAAGTTGCCATTTGAGTTCTTTATTTAGCAAGTAGGTTTTAAAATTTCCCCTTCCCCTACAACTATTTTCTTTTACTAAATCAATAATACCAAACCTGTAACCATTAAAAGAAGGGCATATTGAACCATGCTTATATAAGGCGTTGGTAACTTTGCCTGTTCTAATATCATATTGATGTTCATACATACGCTCTTTTAAAGACCTTTCGGTTTTCCCTGTATACAATGCACTACAGGACTTGCATAGAGCTAAATAAACAATCATTTTAGTTTTACAATTTCCTTTACAGAACCTAACCAAACTATTCAATCCATTATTTAACTTTATTGTAGGTTCACAAAAAATCATAGAACACGTTAGAATTTCCACATGGAGTTGTAGCTCTAAATATTATAGGATTTATATTAGTGTGTTCAAATGTCTTTTTAAAATTTCTACCAACTTTGTATGTAAATACAGGTTTATTTCCAACCACATTAAATACTTCTTTGTTAGTTTTAAATATATTCCAATGTGAATTCAAGGTTTGTGTGAATAAATCTGAAAAAGTATCATATTGTATAATACAAGCCCCTTTAAAATTTTTTCTTTCTATCACCCCTGTACCACTCCTTAATGGTTGTCCCAAAAGCGCCTTGTAATTAACACCCCACCCCGAGTATACCTCATTTAATACTTCTTTAATCATATTAATGGGGTAACCCCTTTCAGCAAATCTATTACCAAGAAAGGTTAAAGCACCCCTAAGTTCACGATAATCCGAGGTCATTCTTGCGATCTTCACTGCCCTGACCCTTAATAATACTTTTCTTTTGTATAGTGGGATGATGACTAGAATAGTGTAATTAGCTGTTGCACCACGTGTTTTTTCTATAAATATTGGACTTAAAACCTTTAGAGGTTTTACAAATAGTGACATCTAAATAGTTGATACTAACATCGTTGCATGAATGTGTACATTTTAAAAAAGATGTGCATGAATTCAAATATGACATAAACTTTTCTAAGCCATCAGATGTTCCATACCATAGCACAAAGATGTCATCCAAATACCTTAAATAAAGTCCAATATATGAGGAGAAAGGACAATTGAACACATACCTATTTTCCCATTCAAGGAGAACTAAATTAGCAAATACGGGAGTGCAGGCCGCTCCTATTGCTACCCCGCTAATTTGTTGGTAATATTCTCCTTGAAAGTGAATGTAATTTGAATCTAATACTACTTCCATAAGTTCTAAAATTAAAATTATTTTATCCTTAAGTAACTTTGAAAACTTGGTCAAACTATCACCAAAATATTCATGTCCTTCATTCCTAGGAATACATGTGAAAAGATCCCTCACATCAGTGGTCAAAAACATACAGTCTTCTTTCCATAAATTGTCAGTGATTTTACTAAGAAATTCCCACAAATCTTTTACCAAATGTGTAGTCCTGTTGATAATATCTTTTGTGTGGTAGTCGATATATACAGCTAAAGGGTGCATCTTTGAATTTTTGCTGATACTATTGGTCTAAAAGGGGGCTCAAAAATTGACTTATGCACCTTGGGTATTCCAAATATGTTAGGAATAAAAGGGTATTTTTGTTTCAAAAACCTATAGGTCTTATCATCCATTCTATTTTCAATAAGATATTCTTCTAATAAAGAATCCATTCTGCTATACCCAATATTAATCTCATTAATAGATACAGGTACGTAAGTTTTATTATCAAGAAGGATATTAGTAATCACATTATTGTAGTCCTCTGTATTATATAGGACTACCCCCCCACCTTTATCCGGTTTCATAATACGAAAAGTATCCTGATTCTGTAATTCTTCTAATAATTTTCCTTCATCACTGGGCAAGTTGGAATATTTAGTTTGCCACCTATTTTGAACATGTAAATCATATAGTTATTCTGTAACTATCCTTTCAAACGAGAAGTACTGGGTGAAGTGGGGGGTTAAATGTGCTACTACTTACTAACTTATTACACTGACTAATATTATTTTCAATTTCGTTGTTGTACAAAATTTTTAAATTTAATTTCCTTAAATATAATTTTAAATCCACTAAATGGTTCGCTATGTCACCATATTGTGATTTCACAAATTTAAAACCTTTTGAAAATAAAGAAAAATGCAATTTAGTCAAGGTACAAGATGTGTAATTAAAAATTTTGAACCCCTTGTATTCATTAATAATACCATCAAGATCATTGGATATAATTATTTCCCTTTCCTCACCACTTTTTTCCACTCGTATCCCTTCCCATAGTTGTTGCTGGAAAACCCCAGGTCTGATGGAAATCTGCTTTTGCTCGCTAACCTCTCCGATCTTCTGGGTGCTAAAAAAAGTTCATCCTCATGGTTAAAAGAGTCTAATTCATCCAATGGTCTCTGTATGTTCCTGTCTTCCACATATACATCATTATTAACAGTAGCCCTATCATATTTCTTGTTGTAATCAACCTCAGGGTGTGTTCTCCTGGTGTACCCTTGGGCATCACTGTTAATTCTTATTTTAGGCAGACCCGGGTATGCCTTTCCTAAATCATACTGTCTCTTGTCTTGAGCGTATTTCCTTTGTTTAGTTTGAAAAATATTTACAACTTTTTTATCTATCTTTGTCAAAATTCTATTATATAAACCCTCATAATCGTCAAACAATAAATCATTTATAATATCATCATTCAATAGATTAGTTTCAATCTCCAAAACAGACAGTGTGCAATCATTGTGCTGAATAAGTCTTTCAACCAGTCTTTTACCACGCACATCGAAGAAACTATTCCATTCTTTAATCACCTCTTCAGAATACAAAATGCCAAAGGGATACTTATATATACCCTTAGTCCTTGTAGTACAATGTTATTATTCACACAAAACTTTAAATAATTGTTATCAATTTGCAGGTGTTTTAATTTAAAAAGTTTTTTCTCCAAGAGAAAAATCATTTCTTTTAATGTTGATGAATTCACATTTGTCGCCTCAGATATATAATGTTGTGCCGGTGAAGGAAGTCCACAGTCAAAATTAAAAGTCTTTGCTACCACATCCTTATAACTTAAAACCAAATCAGTTGTAGAATTAATGGCAACATTAGAACCAAAAGAATTTAAACCACCATTCGGTTCATTTAATACAGGTGTGTATTAAGTGATACAGTACCTTTCCTGGAAGGATCATTTTCCTGCTGTCGATTGAATCGTTGCCTCAATACTGGCTTCATAGACCCAGCAGGAATAATCCCTGATGTATTTTCCTTATTAACGCAGGTTGTACCCGTTCGCGTTCGTACACCACCATTACTCTCCAAATTGGAGCGTGGAGACGACGTCATCACGGCAGTACCATCGACCTGACCAGAAGAAACCTCTCCACCAGAAGCAGGAGCACCTTCTATTGGATCCTTTTGGCTCAATAATTCTATGAGCCTAGTCAAGTCCCCTTTCACGGAACTCAGTTCTCTACGCATCTGGTTCATTTCGTTGTGAATGCCATCAATAGATCCAAGATGTAAATCCTCACATTCCACCAATGTAGAGGAATCACTTTGAAAAGTATTCATCCCGGCACCAATGCTGAATGAAAAAGTAAACCAAACACTTATTGGCGGCCACTGGATCCGAAACACAAATAAAATCAACAAAGTTCAGCAAAAAACAAATCCAATAAACGAACACGAATCCAGTCCATGTAATAAGTGCAACAATGTTTTTTAATAACTTAAAAAGCTAATAAATGAGTGCTTTCGTCTGAGACTCAGACTTCTTCAGATGGAAGCACTGGTGCCAATAACCTAATTATATACATATTTTATAACACAATAATTACCAATCAATTAACCAAGAAAACTTTTCAATAAAGTTTTAAACAAAAATCCTATCATCTATCCTAAAATAATACTTTAAGGATTATTCATAATATGCATGTTATATTACAAAACATTTTACGTTCTATGTATAATAAAACATAATAATAATATATAAAAAAATGAAGAATTAAAAAAAATTAAAATCAACAATCAAGTTGTTATATAGTATAATCATCAAATACAATCAGCTCTGGCTGTTAAAATGGATTTAATGCTTATGTATTCATTAAGACCTGGTGGTATATTTGCCCTCAGCCTAAGTTTAAAACCTACTTGCTAAATAAAGAACTCAAATGGCAACTTAGGCTGAGGGCAAATATACCACCAGGTCTTAATGAATACATAAGCATTAAATCCATTTTAACAGCCAGAGCTGATTGTATTTGATGATTATACTATATAACAACTTGATTGTTGATTTTAATTTTTTTTAATTCTTCATTTTTTTATATATTATTATTATGTTTTATTATACATAGAACGTAAAATGTTTTGTAATATAACGTACATATTATGAATAACATACATATTATGAATAATCCTTCAAGTATTATTTTAGGATAGATTATAGGATTTTTGTTTAAAACTTTATTGAAAAGTTTTATTGGTTAATTGATCGGTAATTATTGTGTTAGAAAATATGTATATAATTAGGTTATTGGCACCAGTGCTTCCATCTGAAGAAGTCTGAGTCTCAGACGAAAGCGCTCATTTATTAGCTTTTTAAGTTATTAAAAACATTGTTGCACTTATTATGTGGACTGGATTCGTGTTCGTTTATTAGATTTTAGAACACTCCCATCCCCTGTTAACTTGCACCAAAAACACAAAACTATGTACATCTTCAACAAAAAACCCTCCAGATAGGAATAATTGCCCAAAATTACCCATGCTAAAGCTCATGCAGCATATGTTCCCACTTGCACTGATTGATGTCTTTTCTTCTGATCTCTTTTCTCCTCCCAGGTGTAAAAAAATACCTTGTATGCTTTCAGAAAACTAACTTTTAGTTGTAAGAAAAAGTGCACTGGCTATCTTTAAATTAAACTAAACTCTGCACCATTATATTAAATGCATTAAAATATTGATGCTTCTAGGGAGGCTGCTATCTTTTATTTACTTCCCATAATTTCAAGCATTATTTTTCCACTAAACTGCTTGCCATCATACCTTTAAATTTTGAATTTCCCTCAGAAAAGAATGGTTAGAACTCTCAGGATTAATTGCTTGTTTGTGCAGACAGCTCTTCTCCATGTAAGAATACTCTGGAATGAATCTGTCAGTTTCAACCAGGGCAGAATGTACATCTGCCTTCAGCTGCAGACTTCTAGATGCCCACTAACCGTTTGCTAATCGAAAATTTAATATTTTTTCAGGCACAAGAAACTTGGCTTTTTCATGGCCTTCAGCGTTTTGTCTTATTTTTAAAGTCTACCTTCTTACAAAACACTTGTTATAGCTTAAGCAAATGGCATTAATGTAGACATTCAACCTTGTAAAAATAAGAGAAAATATTTTTATTCTACATATAATATAATGCATGCACTTTTACACCCCACCCCTATTCCAGCAGCCCAAGATCACAGCATATTAACATTAAACTTGCTTTTTTTCCATCCTTTATCTTGTACCTTAAAGCCTGTAATTTTTTAACTTGTTTATGGGTAGATTTCAGTAACTGGCTAGTAAGTGTACCGCATGGATGCCAGGAAAAAGGAAATGCAGCGCATCTGGAAAGATTCAGCTACAAAAAGTGAGGAAGAAACACTGACTGGAGAAAGTTCTGCAGCTGTTCAGCAAAAAGCAATGCAAACTCCAGGCATGCCTTCCAGTAGCCTACAGGAAAATACAAGACAACTACACATAGACCCAGTTTAAATAAATGAAACACTGATGGAGTATATCAATGCAAACAACAAATGGCTGCAAAAAATGGAAAACCCTTAAAATGGATATTCAGATGAGGTGATAAAGCTGCAAAAATCAGAGGTCGAAATGAAGAAAAGGCTGACTGAATATGAGACTGCTCAGGAAGAGATGTTTTAAAAAAATTAGAATTAGAGGACAGAGCATATAGGGAAAACCTGAAATTTTCAGCTATACCAGAGAAGCTGGAAGGAACAGATTGCATTAATTTTATGAAAGCACAAATGAGCAACTGGACTGGTATTCCACACCAGAAGTTGTTAGTTGAAAGGCCACATTGTATGTATGCTCCAAACTTGAAAACCAAATTACTACTGATGTTAGAATGTAAAACACAATAAAACAAAAAAAAAAAACTGATTAAACACTTGAACAGGTGCAACGGAACTTAGCCAAAAGGAATTGATGTAGTTTCTTTTAATATCCGCTTTCATCTAACTTCTTCAGAAAATACGAAGTTAAACTAAAACCACCAACCTTTTATTCAAAACTCCAAATAGAACAAGCAGTGACTTTCAATAAACATTAATTGGTTTCTCCACCCTTATTAGTTAACTGTTATGCCCATTAAGTTTTCTATCTCTTAAAAAATGTTTAATATTGATGTGTTCATTTATACCAGGTAGAGAGTCTGCTTTCTGCGTTATTTGCCATTGAACCTCTTTCTTCTCTACCCAGTTTTTAAAATCTCCACCTCTTGTCAGAGTTAACCTGCTGTAGTACAGCAAAACAAAACTGTTTATATTTTTCACATCTAACAGTTTGTTTGAACAAAGCATTGTTACAGTTTTGGGTTTTAATAGCATGCAGGTGTTCTTTTATCCTGTCTGTAAGGCACCTGGTAGTCATACCAACATAAAAGCAATCACACCCAGAGCAGACTCAAATGTAAATCACCCCATGGAACCACAGTGAAATCTTCCCAGGACCTTAACACTAGAAGTTAAGTGAGATAAAAATATACATGGACCTTCTTAATTGAATCTACAAACAGAACATCCATTGCATTTATGAGTTCCCCACTCTTTGTTGGTTTTAGGTGGACAGTTTTTGGTTTAATCTTTTTTCCAGCATGTGCTTAAAACTCACATCCTTTTTGTACTCAAATAAGGGTTGCTCACCAAAAACTTCAAATAGGTCTTTGTTGCCACTTCTCGCTTTCCAGTTGTTTTTTATTATATTTCTAATATTAGGGGTGTCAACTGATGTATCAAGTGCACAATGGGGAATAACCTTAGTATTAGAACTATCAGTATTAACACCATCTCCGTGACTGAATTCATTTGATGTTCCACCAAGGAGAATAGGATTATAGGACTCGTCTGTCTTTCTCCGAACCTCTTGAGCTGTTTTCTCTAAACATTCAGGCCTGTAACCACAATTACTAAAAATACTACTAAGTTTTATCTCTTGCTCAAAAACTTCATCATTACTGATGATAGGAGATGCCCTGATAACTTGACCTCTTGGAATGTTTCTTTTTATCTGCTAAAGTTGTTTGCTGCGAAAGTGAAGATTACTTTTTGAAAATGTATTTTTCTTTCTATGTACTTCACTTTCAAAATTTTTTATCTATATTCCATATTAAACTTGCATCTAAAAAAAAAAAAACAGATTTTGTATATGGGGAAACCAATTAATGTTTAATGTTGGTTGAAAGCCATTGTGTTTTTTTTTTTATTTGGAATTTTGTATAAAAGGTCATTTGTTTTAGTTTAACTTTGTATTATCTGAAGAAGTTTGATAAAACTGATATTAAAAGAGACTACGCTAATTCCTTTCGATTAAGTTCCTTTCCACCTCTTCCAAGTGTTTTATTAGATTTATGCTCTAAACTTGACTATTGGAAAGCAGCATAGACCTTTAATAGTAAAGATGCAATCCTACCAGTAGGAGTTGATTCTGACAAAACTGTAGCAGAAGGACAAAATTCTAAAAGTGGGAGACAACAGTGTTTGTGGCAAAAGATTACTTGTATACCAGGCAGAAGAGCAGTAAATTAATTCCATTATTCATGGAATGTTGAGATGCAGGTGTGAAATTCAAACAACTGTACCCAGCTGTCTTCAATGTATTCTTCCCTGGAGGGACAAAATCATTTTTTGATGAGGTACATGCTAAGGAGGCAGTACAAAATATTTGTCCAAGAAAAAGTGAAATTTTCAATAGAAGGAATTTCTGCGTGTTGTTCTTTTGGTAGTAAAGACCACAGAGAAGACTGTACCTGTGAAACCTTTTCCACTGTTTCAAGGGAAAATGTTGGAGACAAGGAAAGGGAGCACAAGAGTTGACTAGAGGAATCGAGAGTACATTGGAAATGAAGCAGAAACAGGATTTGAGAGATGCAGATGAACAACCATAAAACCAGTGACTTAATGTGGGATTACAATGCAATAATTATATTTGTGAAATATGACAGAAGAAGAAAATCTGAAAATATTGGACTTTTTCAGAATTGTTGGACTTGTGGAGGACTCTAAAATATATGCCCTACTTCATGTCATTAATGTTAGGAAAATGCTTTGGGGGAAGAGGGGGAGAAAGTTAACTGTAAGTAAAGAAAACATTTTTTCTTAATAGAACTCTATGCTGTATGGTTTTCATTGCATGCTATAAAGTAAAGTTTTCTCAGTTTGTAATTGTAATGGGGATTGTAAATAGTTGCTGCTGTTCTTTTTTTGCTCTTTCTCGCTTCTTTCTCTCTTCTTATTCATTTTTAAAAAAAATAGACACTGCAATGTAAAAGAAAAAAGCATGGTTAAAAGAATATGACATAAGAAAAATGTGTGCTTTTTTTCTCATTCTTGCATGGGGGAATGACTGGATTAAGGACCTTGTATTGATTTAGTAAGTGTTAAGAGAAAGCAAGTAAATGAAAATAAATATTGAATATTATGAGGCTTTCTTCTAGCAAATGAATGTATGCTTAGTAGTAATTCTGTATCTGGCTCTCATGTCTCAATGGAAACGATCTGATAAAAGAGAAATTGGCTGTTTTGTTTCTTGAGTCTCCATGGATACAGTCTGATAGAGAAATTGGTTACAGACTGGTGGAGAGTGGCTAGGGGGTGGGAAGAGAACCTAACTAGAAGATAATGTTCTCTGAAAGCATTCAGGGGTTTTCCCAGCTGGGAGAGCTATAAATATAAGACAAAACCAGTTAACACTTAATGGAAGCACAGGCTTGCATTATGCATCTTGGCATTTATAATCTTTCTTTTAGGTTTACTCAAGTCTGTGAGTGTGGCTGTCAATTCAAGACATTTGTTCCTGTTCGAGTAAAGTGTGTGTTAGTATTAAATTAATAGGTTTTAGGGGATATTGGGGGTTTATTTTTTTTTTGGAGGGGGCCTTTAATAAAACAAGTTTTGTAAGATGTGACATAGGCTCAAATGACTATGACAAGAAACAACTATATAAAAGTTCAACCTGCCAAACAGTGTTATGCATGTAACACAAAGGCTGGGACTAGACATTTAACAAAAAAAGTGTTATACATCAAAGGTGGGAATAATGGCTTTTTAATACACTGATGCTTTCTGTAATGTCTTTACATTTCTATGGTCTCACCGAAAAATAAAAAGAAAGAATAGTGAACTATATTGAAAAATGCAGAGTGAAAATAGCTATGTTACAGGAGACCCACTTGGAAAAACTGAACATATGAATTTGATGATGAAATTTTTTTAGGATGGTTATTCAGCAGAATATCTTGGACAAACGAAAAGAGGAGTAGTTATGTTAATTGCAAGAGGAGCTCCAATAGTGATGGAATAGGATAAAGAAGATGATAATGGCAAATTTGTAGTGCTGCTGGCAGGGGTGGAGGATTACACTGGCATGTATTTATATTCCCCCTAAAACTGCTTAAGAAAATTCTGGGAGAAATTATCAGTTTTCTGTAAGGAATATTACTTGTAGGTGGGGACTGGAATTTGAATAGCAGTAGTAAATATGTGTCGGGGGGGGGTCCAAAAGGAAATGTAATAACAAAGGAGGGTAGATTTTTGAAGAAATTTATGAAAATATTTGGCGTGGAAGATGTGAAATCAGTAATAGGAATCTGAAGTGAATTTACATATTACTCTCCAAGATATAAAACTGGGCTCGGATAGACAGAATTTACATTTCATAGGAACATGTGCATTTAACTGAAGGTCTTGATACATACCAAGTAACTATTTCATATAATGTGCCAGTAATAACTAAAATAAAAACACAGGATAATGAAGTAAAAATGACACTGGTGCTTTCCCACCTATCTGTTGAAAAGAGAGGAATTTAAGGTATAGGTAGTAGAGATTACTCGGGAGCTATTCGAGAGGATAGAAATTACTTCTGAAAATATATCTAGAGAGTGGGATAAAATTAAGGTGGAGTTTAAAATTAGTGATGAAAATAAAAGAAAGGGAGCTATGGTTAAGAAGTATCAAGAATTATTTAAAGGGTCTGACAAATGTTAAAGTATTGCATACTAGGGGGAATCTCCCAGAAGAACAGGATCAGCTGGAGAATGCTAACCACAGAGTAAGGGATTACCTTGATAATATACACAAGTTTAGAAAGATTGCCGTTAAGCAGCAGTTTCTTTTTTTTCCTTTGATAATAACTCTAAGGAACAAAAACTTTTAGCACAATGACTCAGGCAACAGAAAGTAGAAAGTAGTGTTGCCATGCTTAGGGAGTCTATAACGAGGAAGGTTACAAGATCCTGTAGACGTATTAGAAATATTTCAGAATTTCTATGAAAGAATATATAAAGCAGAGAAATATAGAAATCAAGAAAAGATACAAATGGAAATGTTTATGGAAGAATTAAATATGCCAAGGCTAGAGGTAGATGAAGCTCAATTACAGGATAGGAGGAGGTGAGATAAAAATTGTGATTGTATAACCCGTCTACAGGAAAGACCCCAGGAATAGATAGTATTCCTGTGGAAGTGTGGAAGCTAGGAGGGAAAATTAAAGATTTGGAAGGTTTTGTTTAACAGTATTTAAGAGGATGAAAAGTACCAGCATTCTGGAAGAAAGCATTGGTAGCTGCAGTACTTAGAGTAAAGATCCATCAGATCCAGCTTTGTACAGTCCCATTTCAATACTAAACCATAATTAAAGTGTTCATGTCTATAATGGCTAAAAAAATAGCAAAAAATAATGCCAAAATCAATTGATAGATATGGATTAGTGTGTTTTTTGTGGAGGAGAGGAAAACATTTGACAACATTAACAGAACATTGATGATCCAAAGAGAAGCAGAATGTAAGAAAACACCATTGTTGGTGGGTCTTGATGCAGACAAAGCATTTTACACAGTAAGCTGTGACTTCATGATCAGGTCAATGAAAGCATTTGTATTTCCTGAAAAACATTATAAGGTTGATTAGGAAGAAATATGAGGGATTGGAGGTTTAAATTCAAGTGGGTTGGGTCCTCTCTGATTATTTCCGCTTAAGCAGAGAAACCAGGCAGGGGTATTCTCTGTTCCCTTTTATTTCCATTATATTTAGAACCATTGGCAAAGAAAATAAGGGGCTCAGAAATTCAAGGATATAATTGGTATGGTAGTCAGGAAAAGCTGGCTCTATTTGCAGATGACACTGTTCTATACCTGACAAAACCAGAAAGAGACATTACAGTGTTGTATAACATTTTGAGACAATTTCATATATTTTCAGGATACAAAATTAATGAAGCTAAAACAAACACAATAGCGGTAAATTATGCACCCACATATGAATTGATTCAGCAATATCCATACGTATGGGGACATGATAAAATGAAGTATTTAGGAGTATGGATTAAGAAGGTTTCTGTTGTGGCAGCTAAGGGTATGTGGGAAGAGACTAAAAAGATAATACAAAAACTGAAAAAATGGAAGCTTTGCTATATGGATAGTAAGATACAAGCAGTTGAAATATTTAGTCCCATTAGCCTTATACACAGGTCAGTCATATTTTTATCAACCAGAGGAGAAGTTGTGGATGGATAGCAATTAACAAATAGCTGCAGGACTTTATCTGGGAGGGGGAAGATGACAAGAGTCAAGTGCGATAAGATGGTTCTTCCAGTAGAACAGAGCGGATTGGGATTATCCAATTTGAAGGGGTATTTCAAAGCTACAAAGTTAAGGCACCTATACATAGCACAAAACTATGATTCAAAGTGGAACGGGATGATGATGAAATGGGGGGGGGACGCTCAAGAAACAGAGAGACTGAGATTTTGGATGATTGCCTTTTAAGGAGAATAACAATATTTTATTTATTATTTATTTATTTTACATTTGTTAACCGGGGGTGTCTGACTGAGCCAAAAAGGCCCTTTTTCAGGAGAGACCCGGGGAGAAAAGCTCCACATAGAAAAATTACAGATACATTTAGTTATTTAGACATGATTAGTATGCACACGTATTACAAAAGACATGTTTTTACAGTGGTATGCAGCACATCAACAGTTACAGTGGAGAGCACAAACAAAAACATATTAATTTAAAAATAAAGGTAATTAATAGATGTGTGGTGTACAGCTGAAATTTGGAACAATGGCAGAATACATACATAGTACACAGGTACAGTACATACATTGTAGATTAGCCAGTGTTTGTGAGTAAAATTGAAAATCATTATCATGTACTCTAGGTTTAGTATGCGTACCTTATCAGCTTTCACTAGCCTGGGGAGCAATCATGGCACTGCCAACTTTGCTTGAGATGTTGCCTGATGAGGTGTTTAAAGGAGGCTTTGGACGATGTGTTTTGAATGCTAGTGGGGACAGAGTTCCATTTTTTAGCCACTGAACTACTATATAGTGCATCTCCAAAGCTATTGTAGCTGTTGGTGACTTCTAGTAGCAGTTTGCTTGATGATCTAAGAGGCCTTTTGGCTGAGTGATGTTGTACTAAGTTTTTGAGGGCAGGACACTTATTGGGGAGGTAATAGATCGAATGACAGAGGCAGAGCTGATTGTAGATTAGGAGGTTGGGCAGTTCAAGCCAGTAGAGCTGTCTCAAAGCAGTACAGTGATGAGTTCTATATGAGCAATTTGCAGCAAAGCAGGCAATTCTGTTATAGCAGGCTTCCATTTTGCTTAGCTCATTTTTGTTGAGATTAGTCAGAATGGGAGATGCATAGATTAGGGTGGATAGAAGTTGGGAGCGAGCAATGGCTGATCTTGTGTTGGTAAGAAATTATTTGATACGGTAGAGTGATCCCAGTTTGGCATGTACTTTTTTAATAGTGAAGTTGAGATGACTATCAAATTTTAGGTGGAAGTCTATGGTTATTCCCAATAGCTTAGCCTATGTCACTGGAGCAATTGGAGTAGCATTTGTGGAGTAGATAGTGAATTGAGTGTTATCAGTATTTTTGTTAGAACTGGTTATAATCATAAGCTGAGTTTTCTTTGGATTAAGGATAAGTTGGGCTTTGGTAAGGTTGTTTTCAACGTCAGAGAATGCTAGTTGAGTTGTTTGCAGGAGGGTGGGAATGTTTTGTGCAGCACAGATTAAGGTAGTGTCATCTGCATACAAAATGATAGATGCATGCTGTGTGGAGGTATGGAGGTCATTTGTGAAGATTGTGAATAGTAGTGGTCCTAAGATAGAACCCTGTGGAACTCCTATAGTTATGGGCAGCTGAGGAGAGAGAGAGAGAATTTTCCAATTTCACAGCTTGGTACCTGTCAGTTAAGTAGCTTTGGAACCAGGTAAGAGTGGAATTTGATAGGTGATATTGGTTTAGTTTGTTTAGCAGGATTTGGTGCAAGACTGTGTCAAATGCTTTGGACATATCCAAAAAAAAGAGTTGACACCTGCAGGCATTAATTTTTGAGACTGTTTACTGTGTCTGTGAAGCAGAGGAGGGCTGTAGTGGTACTATGGGCAGGTCTGAAACCATGCTGAGTAGGTGACAGGATGTTGCTGTCTAGGAGATATTTTAGCATCTGGGTATGGATGCATTTTTCTAGGATTTTGGCCGGGTGGGAGAGTAAAGCAATGGGTCTGTAGTTAAGTTCAGTGGAGGTCCTGCCTTTATGTATGCGTGTAACACAGGATATTTTCCAGAGTTTAGGCACATAGTTTTCAACAGTTGATCTGTTTATTAGAGTGGAGATTGGGATAGCAATAGAATCTGCTGTGAGTTTTAAGAAATAGCTGGGAAGTAGGTCTGCTGCTGTTGATGAGGTTTTTAGTTTGGAGAGCATGCTTTTGATTGAAGTGGTGGAAACTGTTTTGAGGGTAAAGCTTGTATTAGTGTTATTTGTGTTGGGGGTAGTGATGAAGGAACTGTTCTGTGATACTAAGGATAGAATTGAGTTCACAAAGTGGGAGTTGAATTGTGTTTCGATGGGAACTTTAGTGTCAGGGGTGGTTGGTTTGGGGATAGCCTTTTGGGTGGATTTTAGTAGCTGGCTTGAGGGTTGTGTTGGTATTTAGTTTGTAATGTCGTATAGTAGGATTTTTTGTCCAGCCTAATGCTTTTTTTGCACGGTTGCGCAATTCTTGGTACTTAGTTAGGCTTTGTGTTTCTTTGTTTTTTTGATAGTAAAGCCAGGCAGTGTCTCTGGACTTGAGGATTTGTTTGGTTTCTTTACTGAGCCAGGGGTTTGCAGAGGTTCTAACCTTGATTTTTGTGCAATGGAGCGACAGTGTCTAGGTGTTGTAGAAATGTTTTGTTGAAATTATGCTACAGCCTGGTCAAGTGGGAGGGTTTTTAGGGGGGTCCAGTCACAATTACAGAGTAAAGTATTGAGGACCTCAGGAGAGAATTTTTTTTTGTTTCTAGTGGATATATAGTTAGTGGTTTTGCATATGCTTGTTCTACTCCGTGTAAAGTATATTATGTTGTGGTCACTTAAGGTGTCTGGGAGACTGCCTGTGTGGGGGTACAATGTGGGGTTGTTAGGACCCAGTCAAGGATGGATTCCCTTTTAGATTTTTTATCACATCTAGTTGGAATTTGGACTAGCTGCTGGTAGCCATGGAGATTTATTAGATTGGTTCACCTGCATATCAGAACCACCAAGTAATCTAGGTTGAAATCCCCCAGAATAAGGGTTTCTTGTGAGTATGTGGAAGAACACCAGGATAAGAAATATAGATTACAATTGTGGTGATGACCTTTTAAGGGTGAAGTTGAAGTTGCGAGATAAGTATGTCCCAATTATTGGGGGAGGGCTAGGAGTTTGGTAATTGATGTACAGTTAAGTTGGACTTGTACAGTAAAGCAGTTCCACCCCCTTTAACGAAGAGGTCTGTCTTGTCTAATGATATTGTAGCTGGCAGGGAGAACTTCTGAGTTAGCTATGTTTTTACTTAGCCAGGTTTCTGTTAAAGCAACTATGTCTGGGGAGTAGTGTGCTATTGTGGCGTGGAGTTCAGGTATTTTATTTTTGATACTTCTAATATTAATATTTAGCATTAAAATATGGTTGTTTTTGCTGCTGTTGTTGATTTGCCCAGGGATGACGATAGTGGGGTGACATTTGTGTTGGACAGGATGGAGTTGGGCCTGGGTTGGGATGGATATCCCCACTTATGTTGAGCCTGGTGTTAAAATGGTGATACAGATGTTAGAGTTTAGTGAGGAGTGTGACAAAGTACTGTGTTTTTTGGAGTAGGAATGAGCGCATATGTCTTTAGTTCTGAATTGGTCCATTATGTAGTTCTTTAACAACTGTGGGCAGATATTATAATGTGCGGTGTCTGTATATGAGAGTGCATAATGCAGTGTTGTGCTACTAAGTTTAGGGATATTGCTAGAGTGATAACTTGTGGTGTTATAAAGAATTATGAGAAGACAGACTAGACTTAGTTGTGTGATGGTCATGGTTATAAAGTTTAAGTTGGTGCTAGGTGGGGGTCTGAATAGGAATTATAGGGTTGCACTATATGTGGATGGGTAAGTAGTGTGGGTGATGTAAAAAATGCATAGTGGGAATGAGAGTGATTGGGAGTATTTTGTGTGGAGCAAGTTGGTGTGGTATAATGTGATCTGACTTGAGGAGCTGTGATTAGTGGTGGTGATGTGAGGGTGAGCTGTGGGTGTGGCTGTGATTACTATAAATGTAGAGGTAGTGGGGGCGGGAGGTAATAGGGGGCAGGGCAGGGGAGCGGAAAGAGCCCACATGTTAGTGAGGGCGAACGGAGCGGGGCAGAGCCCACCAAGACAAGAGTAAAAATTAAGTATTACTTTACAAATCTGAACACTTTAAACAAATTCCTGAGGTCTAATGGCTTACCAGCAAGCAGAATGCAATTGCTGAAGAGCAGTTGTGTCCTGGTGGGAGACTAGAAATGTAAAGATGGCTCCATGCTCAGCAGGATTCTAATATAGACTTAGTATTGGGGGAGGGAGATAGCACAAGGGGTGTAAAGCAGATGGAATGCAAAGAAACCAGAGAGGCAATCAGTGGAAATCTATCAGTGAAGGCCTCAGAGGGGGTAAGTAATAATTCAAACTACCTGTAAAGTGAAGGAGAGAAGAGACAGCAAAGTTTATTAAGGTTGGGGGTGTGTCTTCACATTGACTTGCTGATTAGTAACCAGTTTGTGCACAGATTAGAGTAGGGAGACACATTAGCAATGAAGGGGAATGTACAGAGATGCAAATAAACAGGTGGGCCTCCATGTGATACAAACTAAGGCAGAAAGCACTGAGAGGGCTATATGATGGTTAATTTAGTCACAGGGATCTGAATTAAATGTATACTGTCTATTGTCTATTGGGCAGTTAGGATTACTGCACTAGCTGGGGGGGGGGGCACAAGACTACAACAGTGTGTTTTATTAGCACGCTGAGAACTACTAAGAAATACTGCTAATGTAATAGCTTCACTCTCATAAAACATATACGTAGAATGCCTGGGTGGACTGACCCTGCTCTTGAGGCTCAAAATGTATATCGTTGTTTAGTTTTGCAGTACTGATTCCTTCTTATACTGTATGGGTGGAGTGGTAGCTGCAGACTGCAGCTTTGCTTGAGTGTGTTCTGAAGAGAGGGAGAAAAAAAGGGAGGATGAAGCTAGTAGAATGAGACAAAGATAGATTAATGGAAGTAATAAGGAGATAGGAGGGTGTAAAAGATGCAAATCTGAGGATAGTGTGGATAAAGCAGGAGAATAGATGCTACTGATACAGTTTGAGAGTACTTAAACAGTTACCACATCACAGTGTCATAACTTGGTTTGGAAACAGGTTAATAAATCATGCACAATACATTTATCAGCCAGTTATCCTGTGCATACAAGAAAAAGGAAAATGAACACTTAACAGCACAGCTGAATCAGTAGCAGCGACAACTGTAGTGCTAAATCGGTAAATACTGTTTCTAACTCCAACACTAAGTCAATTAGATTTACATTACAGTTACAACAGCAGTTTTAGTACATCATAGTAGCATAGAGACAACATAGCTGCAGTGGTAGTGTCAGTAAAACAAAATTGCTGAATGACAGAATCAACCAGTTAAATAAACAAATAAGCAGATCAGTAGTCAGGAATCAGAAAAATGAATACTAGTTGTATAGCTCCAAATACAGTAAAAAGTAAGTATTACTTTGCAAATCTGAACACTTTAAACAAATTCCTGAGGTCTAATGGCTTACCAGCAAGCTGAATGCAATTGCTGAAGAGCACTTGTGTCCTGGTGGGAGACAAGAAATTTAAAGATGGCTCCATGCTCAGAAGGATTCTAATATAGACTTAGTATTGGGGGAGGGAGTGCCTTCGTTGAAGGTTGGGCGTCAAGCTGGTACCTCGGCACCCGTAAAAAAAATCTACTGCCAATCATTAGCGGACCGGAGTTCCGCTGTGGCGACCCCTAACCGGGAAAAGCTGAAAGAAGAAGAAAAATTGGGGAAGGGAGATGGCACAAGGGGTGTAAACCAGGTGGAATGCAAAGAAACCAGAGAGGCAATCAATAATCATACAGAATATTGCATCTGTAAAGTAGCAGAAAATATCCTAAGAACTAAGCCAAGATGGGAATGGAGAAAGGAGATTCTGCCAATAGGGATGACTGCAATTAGACGTAGACAATAGGCAAAAGGGGGCTGTAATTTAATAGAGAAAGCTGGCAAAGGAACCAACGTACTGGGAGCGAATAACTAGAGAGGAAAAGATGATGGAATAGGAAGGCGCCAAGAATTTATGTGGACTGCAGGTTAGTGATTGCTTTAACTACAAGGATTGTTATCCAAGTATAGGGAAAGAGAAAGAAATGGAGGGGGATCCTAAATGAAACACCATCACTGGTAGATTTTTTAGAAGAATCTAGAATGGAAGCTGCTTTTTAAAAAGGACTAATTAGTAAAGCATATAAAATATTGCATGATAACTATAAGAATCAATCAGCGGGTGTTAGGATTGGGAAGAGATATTGGATAAGCAATTCCCAAAGAAACAATGGGAGGATATATGTATGTTTCCCAAATATGCAACAAAATATAGAAGATTTAGGAATTTTTGCTTGGAAATGTTTACATGGATATTTTCATTTGCCAAGTAGACTCAAGAGAATTTTTCCTCCAGTAGACAGCAAATAGAGGTGTGATAGGGAAGAAAGAGGTAACTGGGAATATATTTTTTCTGGGAGTGTGATGATGTGGTAGACTTTAAGGATGCCCTACGGGATGCAATGTCTGAGATGCTGGGTGGGAAATTGGTGTGACAATGGATATGGTTTTTGTGAGCTATAATGTAAAATCGGAATTGCCTAGACATGCTATGTCTCATTATGGTGGCTGCTAAAAAGGCACTTACTAGAAAATGGAAATCAAAATCTAAATCAACTATAATAGAAGCAGGGAATATGGCAGCAGAGGAAAAAAATGGAACTGAGATCTTTAGAAAAGGGTAGGAGCAAACTACATAGGAAAAGTGAGAATTGTGGTAACAGTACATACAGGGGAAAATGAGGTTTAAAGAAGGAAGAACTTAAATGAGCTCTGTAATGTTTGACTGAAAACGGTTAAATACATTATAAGTGATGTATAATGTTTGCAGCTGTAAGTGTGTCAGTATGGTTTGTGATGTAAAATGCTTGAAACTAGGATTGTGATAGTGTGGTTTGTTTTCATTTATATACATGTATGATTGCCTGTATTGTAAGCGATGGTTTAATAAAGATGTTTCTTTGCTTAAAAAAGGCAGCAATTGAATAATTTATGTAATGTTGCTTAGGTTATATGATATGTAGTAATATATGTGAGGTGTAATCTTTGTAAACGTGAACATGTTAATAAAGTTTGATTACTTTTATTTAAATGTAAATTTGCCTTTGCCGCAAGTGATAATGATTTCAGTAAAGGTGTTTAAAAAGTATAGGTCTTGGCTGCTTTCTCATGGCCATGTTTGGAGTATATACACAATGCATCCTTTCAGTTAGCAAATCCTGCTGTGGAACACCAGTCCAGTTGCTAATTTGTGCTTTAATAAAATTAATACAGTCTCTTCTTTCAAGTTTCTGTGATACAACAGAAACTCTCAGGTTTTCTCTGTGCAATCTGTCTTCCAAGTCTACTATTTTTTGAAACCGCTCTTTTTGAGAAGCTTTCATACTCTGCCATCTTTTTCTTAATTTCACCCACTGATTTTTGCAATTTAGCAGTTCATCTAAACAGTTCATTAAAACTTCTATTTTTTCTAGCCTTTTGTTGTTTGAGTTGATATATTTCTTCAGTGTTTCATTTATTTTAATCATTTCTGAGTACATTTAGGTTCATAGGTAGGTACTAGGCTATCTGCCTGAAGGCATTTATAAGCCTAGCCAGAATGTGTTAGTTTTTGCCACCCCCTTAGATTAGTTCCCTGTGCCTCTGTCCAGCAGAGCCACTGAAGTGATCCCCGGGGTAAACTTGCTGTTTCCCATCCACTCTTCAAGGTTTCTTTTGAAGAGTGTTAGCGAGGAGCTCTGCCTAATGTAGATTGGAATCTTGTTCCAAAGCATGGGAAGTCTCTGGGATAGGAATCTATCCCTCCAGCACGTCCTATTTATTGTTGTGGTGAGGTTTAGATCCCTAGAGCATGTGGCTCGAGGGGATGAGGTTTTCTTTAGGTGGAGCATGTCCATCAATTCTGGGTTGGACATGGCCTTGTATGTCAGGCAGAGACCACCTCTGGGTAGGCGGTATGCAACCAAGTACAGCTGGAGTTTCTTCAGTCGAGCTGCATAGGGCATCTGTTTGAGGCCAGTGATCCTCTTGGTGAGGTACTTCTGTGGTCTTTCCAGCTGTTGCAGGTGTCTTGTAAGGTACATCCCAAATTGGGCATTGTACTCTGTGATGGGTCTGATGAGTGATGAGTAGAGGGGCCCAATGACCTCTTGATCTGGATGCAAACCCTTTTGTGATTAGGTGGGCCACATAGAAGGAATTTCTAACCACTTTGGCAATGTGATTATCAAAGGGGAGATTACTATCTGCGTGGGTCCCCAGATCCTGTATTACGTTTTCCATATTTAGGGGACTACCACCTATGTGGTAGTTTGTAAGTACTTTGTTTTTTCCAAAGGGGGTGACCATGCACTTTTTGGCCTTTAGCTTGAGGCCATGATTTTGACACCAGGTATCCGTCACAGTGAGACCCTTTTGGAGGATGTCTGTGTCAGCCGGAGAGTCAGTTATAGCCCCTAGTTTGCAGTCATCTGCGAACTTGGTCAGCCAGAGTCCTCCTGTGCTTGCCTGTACCTCTGAGAAGTATATGGCGAACAGGTGGGGTCCTTGGACTGAGCCCTGGTGAATGCCATTTGTAATCGGTTTAGAGTCAGACCTAGCTCCTGCAACTCTCACCATGTGGGTTCTCTCCATGAGACAGTTGGCAACCCATCTTGTGACATAGGAGTTTATGTTCAGGCTGGTGAGCTTGTGTATAATACCAGAATGGGGGATGGTGTTGAAGGCCTTTGCGAGGTCTAGGTAGGCTGTGTGTACCACCTTTCATCTATAGCCTTGGTAACTGTCTCAAAGAAGTCCACCAGGTTTAGGAGGCATGATCTGCCCTTAACAAAGCCAAACTTTTTTCTTCTAAATTACTGGCAGCCATCTCTTGAGCCAGAGCTGAAGAATGAAGTGCTTTTTGCTGAACATCTGCAGAATAATTCCCAGACTGCACAGTGTTTTCTCTTCACCTTTTCTGGTTTATTTTCTTTCACGTTTTCCAAATTTCTTCTTTGCTGGCATGTAGACAGTGTACTTACTAGACAGTAATTGAATTTCAGTGGTGCACTCTCTTTTCCTCAATTTCTGCTTTCACATTGGGAGAGCTGAAGTTAAGCTGTTGATCAGTGTGCATTCATTTTGGGAGTTAAGGAGATCCATCTTTGGGTCAGTCTTTTTTCTAAGTGTCCTAGAAAAAGGAAACTGGCATCTGCCTTCTCTTGCTTCACATAGGAAGGAGAGAGAATATTGGCTGAGATTCTCTAGGTGCTTCTTTCAAGCCTTTCATACTTTTAATTCTGATTCCCCACTAAAATTTAAAAGAAAAATATTCTCATTCCTTTCATAAACTGATTCTCAGCCTGAAGGACATGGATTTGATTAGTATTGTATTTCTTCAGTGTCTATGCCACAGGAAGGGGAATTTGACTCTGAAGAAAGTTTTCTTCAGAGTCTCCTCCTGAAGAGTTAACTGTTTATGACACTGCAGCTAGAATTAAAGAATGAAATTTCAGTATCCTAGCAAAGATTACGACTTATTACATCTGGATTGTTATCAACCAGAAACTGTTCCTCTTGTCTTAACCAGCATTAGGTGATGATGTCATCCTGTTTCACTGTTGCAGTCCTTAAAAAATGGGGTTATCCGGCTCTTGGTAGCCCACAGTCGGGCAGAATACCAAAGTCCTTGGTATATGATGTCGGCTGACTTCGGTTTAGGCCTGACATCAGGACGTCTGGTACAAAAGAAGGCAGCCGATGACATTTCCTGTCTTTCTTGCCGCGGAGCCCGAAGCAGGTGCATTTTGCATGAGTGCCTGTCAGCCAAGTACCTTCTTTTTGTATTCCGACTGTTTAGTTGAAGACATCTTCAGATAAGTACCCCATTGGGGACCCTCTTTTCTTGCTTTAACGAATGTCAGAAAAAGTTAATAACTGTCTTGCCTGTGGAAAACAGATTCCACACCGTGATTTTCACTCCTATTGTATTACTTGTTTGGGCCTTGAGCACGATGGCTGTAATTGTGTTCTCTGTGCTTCTTTCTACCCGCGTACCATATGCCGTAAAGCTAGGATTTTGTTCAAGCATTTCGGAGTTTGGCCTAAATTTGTCAGTATGGCGTCTTCTGGTCTCCCGATTTCAGATTTTCCTAAGAAGTGCAAGGATAAGGACCGAGGCAGGCTTCGGGTCAAATTAGCCGATGACGTCCCTGTTAAGTTGGTTGTCGGCCCAGCGGTAGTCAGTGAGGCACTTTCTTTGCCCTGCAGTCCTTGGATGTTCAGCAGCAGGCATCTGCGGAGTCCTTTTCTGAGTCCTCCATACCGTAGGCTTCCACTTTGTCTTTTGACCCTCTGCCAGTCGCCGCCTCTGATGGATCCGGAGCTGCTAAGCAGGCGCCGGCTTTTGAGGCCTCTTTTCTCCTCCCGGAGACCAGATCCAGACCGATCTTGATTCAAACTTCTGTGGTAGCTAGGCCTCCCAAGATCCTCCAGCTTTCTAGCAGGCCATCCTGCCAAAAATCTACTCCTAAGCCGGCATCGGCCTCCCCTCAAATGCCTCAGGCTCAGATGGTTAAAATGGCTAGTGATCTCTTGACCCTTATCAAAGGCTCTCAGCCACCTCCTTCTAAAAGGATTAGGGAATTGTCCCCAGAAGCTTTCTTTGCCTCGGACTCTAATGTTTCCAGCAACTCTGCTGATGAAGAGGGAAACTCTCCTCTTTTTTTCTGGTTTTGAGGATTCTGATGCAGAAGACTCCATCCCTTCTGCCTCCCCTCCAGAAAATGTTTCTTTTGGGGATGCTCTGAATACTCTTAGGGAGTATTTCAAATGGGAAAGTCAGGACTTTCCTCCATCTAAGAAACGGATTAGGGAATTCTTGGATTTGCCACAGCATATGCCTTTGGCTATCCCTGCGATTTTGGAAGTTGTAGATTTTGTTTTCATGGAGAGTTATTTGACTCCTAATTCTGTTCCTCCTGCTCCCAGAAAGCCTGACAGGTATTAGAGTTCCTGATTCTCCTCATTTCCTTTTCAAGAATCCTACTGCTGATCCAGAGATTATTTCTTAAGGCCCTAAGGGTGTTAAAGCCATGGTTGCTAAAAATCCCGTTCCTTCTGACAGGGAATCTTGGGCCTTGAATAGATGGGGTACAAAGGTTTATACTTCTTCCACCCTGGCTATTAGGTCTGTTAATTGTCTTTTTCATATGCTTAAGTATCAGCAGCATACTTTGGAGGCTATTAAGACTAAAATTGCTGGTGCTCCTTCCCTGATGGAGAGTAAAGACATGCATGATTTATTGAATTCCGCCACTCTTGTCACTAAACATTCTCTTCATTGTGGTTTTGACAATTTGGAGGCTTCTTGCAGGGCAGCAGCCACTGGTTTGGTCATTAGAAGACATGCTTGGCTCAGGGAACACCCCCTTTCTGAACCTGTCCAGTCTAAATTACTGGATGTGCCTTTGCACAAGGACAGTCTTTTTGGTAGTAAAGCAGAAGAGGTGTTGAAAAAGTTGAAGGATAAGGCCAAATCTATGCAAACTGTTAAGGACTTTCTGCAAGTTCAGCCTCCTCATTTTAGCAGACCTTACCCTTCTAAGAATTGGACTTTTCCTGATCCTAGTAAACAGAGTCACACTAGGTCTGGGGGTTACAGGTCTTCTAGGGGACAGACTTCCACCCGTCAAAAGGCTAAGCACTGGCAGGCTTCCTCTTCTAAATTTGGGAGATGTTCTTCGTGTTTCACTGTTGCAGTCCTAACATATGGGTTATCCCATTCCCGGTAGCCGTCAGTCGGCCCGAATACCAGAGTCCTTGGTATATGACGTCGGCTGTAAAACTGATGTCAGAATGTCGGATATAAAAGGAGTCAGCTGACGCCATTTCCCTAGTCTTTTTTACCGTGGAGCCCAAAGCAGATGCAATTCGCAGTAGTGCCGGTCGGCCGTTTACCTTCTTTTTGCATTCCGACTACCAAGTTGAAGACGCCCTCAGAAAAGTACCCCATTGGGGACTCACTTTTCTTGCTTTAATGAATGTCAGATAAAGTTAATAACTGTCTTGCCTGTGGAAAACAGATTCCGCACCATGATTTTCATTCCTATTGTATAACTTGGTTGGGCTTTGAGCACGACGTCCCTAATTGTGATCCCTGTGCGTCCTTCAACCCATGTACCATATTCCGTAGAGCTAAGATTTTGTATAAGCATTTCGGAGTCTGGCTTAAGTTCGTCGGTATGGCATCTTCTGGTCTCCCGACTTCCGATGTACCTAGGAAGTGCAAGGACAAGGACTGCGACAGGCCTAGGTTTAAATCTGCTGACGACGCACCGGTGAAATTAGTCATCAGCCCACCAGTAGTCAGTGAGGTGCTTTCGCAGCCCTTGCAGTCAGCAGATTTTCAGCCGCAGGCATCTGCCGAGACCTTTTATGGAGTCCTCCATGCCGCAGGCTGCTATTTCTTCTTCAGACCCTCCGCCTGTCGCCACCTCAGATGGGTCCGGAGCCGCTATGCAGAAACCGGCTTCTGACGCCTCTTCTCTTTGACATGAGACCAGAGCCAGACTGGCTACCTTAATTCAGACTTCTGCAGTTGCTAGGCCTCCCAAGTCCCTCCGGATTACTTGCAAACATTCCAGCCGCAAATCTACTCACAAGCAGGCGTCAGACTCCCCTCCTTTGCCTCAGTTCCAGTTGGTAAAGATGGCTAGTGATCTTTCCCTTATTAGGGGCTCTCAACCCCCCCCCCTTCCAAGAGGGTTAGGGAATTGTCTCCTGATGTTTTGACTGTCTCCAGTATTTCTGCTGGTGAAGAAGGAAATTCTCAGCTTTTTTCTGGCTTTGAGGATTCTGATGCTGATGAGACTATCCCTTCTGCCTCCCCTCCAGAAGATTTTTCCTTTGGGGATACTTTGAATACTCTTTGGGAGCACTTTAAATGGGAAAGTCAGGATTTTCCTCAGTCTAAGAAAAGAATCAGGGAATTCTTGGATTTGCCACAGCATAAGCCTCTGGCTATACCTGCAGTTTTGGAAGTTGTGGATGATGTTTTCATGGAAAATTCTTTAAATCCTAATTCTGTTCCTCCTGCCCCCAGAAAACCTGATAGGTATTATAGGGTTCCTGACTCTCATCAATTTCTTTTCAAAAATCCTACTGCTGATCCTGAGATTATTTCTCAAGGCCCCAAGGGTGTTAAGGCTACTATTGCTAAAAACCATGTATCTTCTGATAAGGAGTCTAGGGCCTTGGACATATGGGGTAAAAAAGTCTATACCTCCGCAACTCTTGCCATTAGATCTGTAAATTGTCTTTTTCACATGCTTAAGTATCAGCAGCATACCTTGGAGGCTATTAAGGCTAAACTTGGGGATGTTCCTTCCATGTCGGAGAACAAAGATTTAGAAGATGTATTCAATTCTGCCACTCTAGTTAATAAGCATTCACTACATTGTGGTTTTGACACCTTGGAGGCTTCCTGTAGAGCAGCAGCCACTGGTTCCGTTATTAGAAGGCATGCTTGGCTTAGGGAGCAGCCTCTTTCTGAACCTGATAATCTAAATTGCTGGATGTTCCTTTGCACAAAGACAACCTTTTTGGTAACAAGGCTGAGGAGGTACTGAAGAAGTTGGAGGATAAGGCGAAATCTATGCAAGCTGTTAAAGATTTCCTTCAGGTTCAGCCTCCTCGGTTTAGTAGGCATTATCCTTCCAAGAATTGGTCTTTCCCTGATCCTGGCAAGCAGAGTCACTCTAGGCCTAGGGGTTTCAGATCTTCCAGACGGCAGGCTTCTGCCCCTCAAAAGGCAGGCTAAACAATGGCATTCTTCTTCTTTTTCTAAATCAGGAAGTTCTAAGCCAGCTTCCCAAAGCAAGCATTCTCAATGACCCCGGCCTTCTTGTGCCTACTTCTGTGGGGCCAAGGTTTCCTTTGGGAGGAAGGTTAGCCAGGTTCACAGAGTTATGGTCTGCCATCACAGACGACAAATGGGTGCTCAATATAGTAAGCCAAGGTTACAAGTTTTATTTTCACACCTTCCCTGTTCTACAAGGGTATCCAGACATGCCCAGAACTCTCAGGGCAGAGGAAGAAAATGAAATTTCTTCTATACTGACCATGGGTGCTATAGAGCCAGTTCCTGCAGCTCAGTCAGGCCTAGGTTTTTATTCAAGACTTTTTCTGGTACCCAAAAAAGGGGGCACCTGGCGCTCTATTCTGGATCTGTCTATTCTAAACACTTTTCTGGCGATTCCCAAATTCAAGATGCTCACTCTTCAACAGTTACTGCCAATGCTGGACAAGGATTCATGGCTGGTAACTTTGGATCTCAAGGAGGCTTATCTGCACATCCCAATAAGGGAAAGTTGCAGGCAGTTCCTTCTTTTCAGGGCTGGGGAGCAACACTTCCAATTTCTCTGCACTGCCCTTTGGCTTATCTACTGCTCCCAGAGTTTTCACGAAGTGCCTGGTGCCAGTCATTGCTTTTTGCAGGCAGAGAAACGTTCAAATTTTTCCTTAACTGGATGACTGTCTCATTCAAGCAAACTCCCCAGAACAACTAAAAAAAAGATTTGGACTTCATGAAGAACATTCTCACCTCTTTGGGTTACACTCTCAACGAAAAGAAGTCAAAGTTGGTTCCTACAAGGGAGATTGTTTTCCTGGAAGCGAGCCTGAATACAGCCACCCAGATGGTATGGGTTGGAGACAGTGGCATTGACAAAAAGGCAGGAGTCAGAGCTTGACGTGGCAGAGATGAAGATGTTAAAATTTGCACTGGGTGTGACGAGGATGGACAGGATTAGGAATAAGTATATTAAGAGGGTCAGCCCAGGTTGGAAGGATTGGAGACAAAGCCAGAGAGGCAAGATTACGTTGGTTTGGACATGTGCTGAGGAGGGATGCAGAGTATATTGGGAAAAAGATGCTAAGGATGAAGCTGCCAGGTAACAGGAAAAGAGGAAGGCCTAAGATAAGGTTTATGGATGTGGTGAGAGAGGACATGCAGGTGGTTGGTGTGACACAGCATGATGCAGAGGACGGGAAGAAATTGAAACAGTTGATCCGCTGTGGCAACCCCTAACGGGAGCAGCTGAAAGAAGAAGAAGATTGTATTCCTCCCTCAAGAGAAACAAGATGATCTTTTGGTTTACTTCAAGAACTTGGCAAGCATGACCTAGCTCACTGCAAGGCAATTCCTGAAAGAACTGGGGTTCATGGCTTCATGTATTCTGATGATCCCATATGCAAGGCTGCATATGAGAAAACTTCAGTGGTACCTCAGGAACCTTTGGTATCAACACACACATGACTTGGATTTGATTCTTCCTCTAATTCCCTGTCTACAAATGGAGTTTCTCTGGTGAGCGACAGCCTGTTCTCAGAACAAGGGTCTGCCTTTCCGCCCACCACCTGCCAGCCAAACTCTCACCACAGACTCCTCAGATTATGCATGGGGAGCACATTTGGAAGGCAGGGGGCATACAGGGGACTTGGAGCACTCAGCAGATTCATCTGCACATAAACTTGAAAGAACTGATGGCAGTGCAGCAGGCCTTGCTGGCTTTCAAGGACCTACTCTACCCCAGGACTCATCTGATCAGGACAGACAATACCACAGTCATGTGGTACATCAACAAGAAGGGGGGGACTCACTCTTATCCCTTGTGCAGACACAGCATGAGACTATGGTCCTTAGCAGCTTCCATGGGCATACATCTAATAGCCCACTATCTTCCAGGGAGGCTAAACTCATTGGCGGATCAATTGAGCAGACATGTTCTGGATCCTCACGAGTGGCAACTGAACGAGATCATCTTCCATCACATCATTCAGCATTGGGGCACTCCACAAGTGGATCTTTTCTCCTCTCACACCAATCATCTCCTTCCAACCTTCTGCACCAGGGAGTTTCACAACGAAGCTTGGAGGGTGGATGCTTTGTCCTTCCCATAGACACAACTCTCAATTTATGCCTTCCCTCCTCAGCCTCTTCTTCCCAGAGTGCTGCTAAAGATAGGGGACGAAAAACCAAAGGCTATTCTTATAGCACCAGGCTGGCCCAGGCAGCATTGGTATCCCCTTCTTCGCAGCCTTGGCATCTTCCCCTGGTACCAGATCTGTTGGTTCCGGAAGGGGGGAAGTTTCTTCATCCTCGTATTCAAACTCTGCATTTAACTGCCTGGCTAATACTAAATCTTTCCCAGCAGGTGGTTGAAGTTCTTCATGAAGCCAGGAGGCCTAGCCCCAGAAAATCCTATGCAGATAAATGGAAGAGATTTTGCTCTTGGATGCAGGCTAAAGGAGAAGACTCTTCTCATCCTTCTCTTTCCCTCATTCTTGATTATCTAGTAGGCTTGCTTAATGGTGGACTTTCCTTTTCTTCATTCAAGATTCATGCTTCAGCAATTTCTACTCATTGTTCTTTTGAGCAACCCATTTTTTCTCACCCCTTGAAGAAACCATTCCTGAGGGGAGCTAGCAATCTTAGACCTCCTAGAAGAGCTCTTACTCCTGCTTGGGATCTTAATTTTGTCCTGCAGAAGCTTACTCTACCTCCCTTTGAACCAGCTGCCTCTGCAGATTTAAAGTTTCTTTCCTGGAAGACGGCTTTTCTTTTGGCTATTACTTCTTTCAGAAGGGTTTCGGAGCTGTAAGCCTTAATGGAAGTAGTACCTTTCATTATTTTTCATACAGCTCAGGTTTCTCTCAGAACTAATCCCTCCTTTATGCCTAAGGTAGTTTCCAGTCTGACCCTTAACCAGTCTATTCACCTGCCTATCTTTTTCAATAATCCCCAGAATAAAGAGGAAAGGATTCTGCACTCTCTTGATGTTCATCGGCAGATGAGATTTTACTTAAACAGGACTAAACCCTTTTGGACGTCTGAGCAGTTGTTGGTTAGTTTTGCTCCTGGGGCTCAGGGTAAAGTTATTTCAAAACAAACCATCTCCAAATGGATTGCTCATTGTATTCACTTTTGTTACCTGCAGTATGGGGAAGGTTCCCCCTCAGGGTACTAGGACCCACTCTACTAGAGCAGCCTCTACCTCTGCAGCTTTTTTGAGAGGTGTGCCTACTAAGGACATTCTAGAAGCAGCTACTTGGTCTTCTGTCCATAATTTCACAAAGCATTACAATCTACCTTTGTTTTCTAAATCCAGGGCTGGTTTTGCCTCTGCAGTTTTGCAAGGCCTACTTAACAGCCCTTAATCTGCGATTCTTCCTCCCCCCTTTGTTTTTTCTTGGGTTTTGGGAATCAAACCATACATTAGGACTGCAACAGTGAAATACGAAGAACATAGTGCAGTTGTGTACACTTGCCATAAATGTAGATGTTCGAGTGTATTCACTGTTGCAGTCCTGGATTCCCACCCTCCATTCCCCCTTTTTTCCTAAGGCACAGACTAGATATTTTATTTTTTTGGATGACATGTTTCCAGGGTGTTTCCTTCCTGGATTAGCCTCCTTTTGGGGAGCTCTTGACAGTTAAGGCAAGAAAAACTGAGGAAATGGCATTGGCTGCCTCCTTTTATACCTGACGTTCTGACATCAGTTTTACAGCCGATGTCATATACAAAGGACTCTGGTATTCGAGCCCACTGAGGGCTACCAAGAGCCGGATAATCCATATGTTAGGACTGCAACCCATATGTTAGGACTGCAACAGTGAATACACTCTAACATCTACATTTATGGTAAGTGTACACAACTGTACTTTCTAAGCAAACTTCCCAAAGCAAGCATTCCCAATGACTCCGGCCTTCCTCTGCCTGTCTCTGCGGGCCCAGGGTTTCCTTTGAGGGGAAGGTTAGCCATGTTTGCAAATGTCTGGTTCACCATCACAGAAGACAAATGGGTGCTCAAAATACTATCCCAAGGCTACAAGTTCTCCTTTCACACCTTCCCCATCCACCAAGGATACCCAGATATTCCCCCAAGTCAAAAAGCAGAAGCAGAAAAACAAGTCTCTTCTTTACTAAACCTGGAAGCAATAGAGCCAGTTCCTGCACTACAGATAGGCCAGGGTTTCTACTCGAGGCTTTTCCTGGTTCCCAAAAAAGGGGGCACCTGGCGCCCTATTCTGAATTTGTCCATTCTAAACACTTTTCTGGTTATTCCCAAATTCATAATGCTCAATCTTCAGTAGTTGCTGCCAATGCTGGCCATGGATTCCTGGCTGGTGACTTTGGATCTCAAAGAAGCTTATCTGCACATCCCGATAAGGGAAAGCTGCAGGCAGTTCCTTCACTTCACTTCAGGGTGGGGGAACAGGCATTTCCAATTCTCTGCACTTTATCTGGCTTATCTACTGCTCCCAGAGTTTTTACCAAATGCCTGGCTCTAGTCACTCCTTTTTGCAGGCAAAGAAACATTCAAATTTGCCCTTACTTGGACGATTGTCTTATTCAGGCAAACTCTCCAGAGCAACTTATAAAGGATTTGGACTTTGTAAAGAACCTTCTCACCTCTTTGGGCTTACACCATCAATGAAAAGAAGTCAAAATTGGTACCCACCAGGGAGATTGTATTCCTGGGAGTGAGCCTGAACACAGCCGCCTAGACGGTATTCCTCCCTCAAGAGAAATAAGTGGATCTTTCGAATTATTTCAAAAATTTGGCAGCCATGACCCAGCTCTCTGCAAGGCATTTCCTGCAAGCCCTGGGATTCATGGCTTTTATGTATTCTGATGATTCCATATGCCAGACTGCATAAGAGGAAAATACAATGGTACCTCAAAAACCTTCGGTGTCAACACACTCACGATTTGGACTTGATACTTCCTCTGATTACCTGCCTGCAGATGGGGTTCCTTTGGTGGGCAACAGCCTGTGCACAGAACAAAGGCATGGCTTTCTATCTACATCCTGCCAGCCAGACTGTTACCACAGATGCCTCTGACTACTTTTGGGGAGCACATCTAGAGGGCAGATGTATTCAGGGGACTTGGAACTATCAACAGGTTCATTTGCACATAAATCTGAAGAAATTGATGGCAGTCCAGCAGGCCTTAATGGCATTCAAACATCTTCTCTCTCCTGGTACTCTTCTGGTCAGGGCAGACAACACCACAATTGTGGTACATCAACAAGCAGGGAGGGATGCACTCTTACCCCCTGTGCATACAAAGCATGATACTATGGTCCATAGCAGCTGCCTTGGGCATTATCTGACAGCTCAGTTTCTTCCAGGAAGGCTCAACACCTTGGCAGACTGGTAGAGCAGGCAGGTCCTGGATCCTCATGAGTGGCAACTAAACAAGACCTTCTTCTATTGCATTATTTAGCATTGGGGCACTCCCCAGGTGGATCTCTTCTCATCTCTAACCAACCACCTTCTTCCAACCTTTTGCACTAGGGATCATCACAGCAAAGCTTGTAAGGTGGATGCTCTGTCCTTCCCCTAGACACAGCTCTTGATCTATGCATTCCCTCTTCTTCCCAGAGTGCTGTTAAAGATAAGGGATGAAAAACCAAGGACCATCACCATAGCTCCAGACTGGCCCAGGCAACATTGATATCCACTACTTCGCAGTCTCTCCCAGTCTCAGCCTTGGCATCTTCCCCTGATACCAGATCTCTTGGTTCAGGAGAGGGGAAAAAATCTGTATCCTCATCTTCAGACTGCATCTGGCAGCTTGGCTCATAATTTAAACCTTTCCAAACACGTGGTTGAGGTCCTTCATGAGGCCAGGAGGCCTAGCACTAAGAAATATTTCGCAGATTAGTAGAAAAGATTCTCCATTTGGATGCAGACTAGAGGGGAAGACCCTTCTCAACCTACTCTTCCTCTTATTCTTGACCATCTGGCAGGCTTGCTTAATGGTGGACTTTCCTTTTCTTCTATCAAAATCCATGCTTCAGCTATTTCTGCTCATTGTTCCTTTGAGCATCCCATTTTCTCTCATCCCTTGATGAAACAGTTCCTCAGGGGAGCTAACAATTTAAAGCCTCCCAGAAGGGCACCTACTCCTGCTTGGGATCTCAATTTTGTACTTGAGAAACTTACTCTGCCTCCATTTGAACCAGCTGCCTCAGCAGACCTGAAGTTTCTCTCCTGGAAAACTGCCTTTCTTTTGGCTATTACTTCAGCTAGAAGAGTTTCTGAGCTGCAGGCCTTAATGGCAGTAGAGCCTTTCATCATCTTCCATGTGGATTGGGTTTCTGTTCAAACTAATCCCTCTTTTATGCCTAAGGTGGTTTCTAGCCTAATTCTTAACCAGTCTATCCACCTGCCTACTTTCTTTCTTAATCCTCAGAATAAAGGGGAAAGGTTACTGCATTCCCTGGATGTGCATAGACAGCTTGGATTTTACCTGGACAGGACTAAATTTTTTCGAAAGTCGGATCAATTGTTGGTCAGTTTTGCTCCTAGAGCTCAGGGCAAAGCTATTTCTAAACAGACCATTTCTAAGTGGATTGCTCATTGTATTCACTTTTGTTCCTCCTCAGAGTATTAGGACCCATTCTACTAGGGCAGCCTCTACCTCAGCAGCTTTAAGGTGTACCTACTAGAGACATACTGGAAGCAGCTACATGGACTTCTGTCCACACTTTCAGTAAACATTAGAATTTACCCTTGTTTTCTAAGTCCAGGGCTGGCTTTGCCACTGCAGTGTTGCAGGGCATCCTTACCAACTCTTAAACAGTGGGTGTTCCTCGTCCCTTTTGTTTTTTTTTTCCTGGGCTTTGGGAATCAACCCATTTTGTAAGGACTGCAACAATGAAACACCATAAATGTAGATGTTCGAGTGTATTCACTGTTACAGTCCTAGTTTCCCCCCCTTCCATCCACCCTTTTTTCCTAGGGCACAGACTGGATTTTCTTTTCCTGGTTTAACCTTTTTTGGGGGGCTCCTGACAGTTAAGGCAAGAAAAACTGAGGAAATGGCGTCGGCTGCCTTCTTTTGTACCTGACGTCCTGACATCAAGCCTAAACCGAAGGCAGCCAACGTCATATACCAAGGACTTTGGTATTCAGGCCGACTGTGGGCTACCGGGAGTTCGGATAACCCCTATTTTGTAAGGACTGCAACAGTGAATACACTCTAGCATCTACATTTATGGTAAGTGTACACAACTGTACTTTTTTCTTTGCTTGTGGTATGCCTGACAGTCAATCTCCTGCCCCCAAAATGTCTAATTATATATGGTTCACCATATCTAAAATTTATATTTTCAAATTCCGAATCGGAACCTGCAATTTTTATGGATTTATTTATTTTATTTTATTGCATTTATTTTTGCAAAGCCATCTTTTGTTAAACATATTGTGAATGCTAACCCTATTTCTTCTGTCAAGGAAAGACTTTGATAGATTAGGCAGGAAAGTGTATTTTTCTACTTTAGCCTTCAGAATTCTGAATGGTCCAGCTCATATGTCAAACTTTCTGCTTGCTTCTTTTGAAAATATGGGAAAGTTAACTACTAACGCCCACACCTCAAAGATTTAGGCCTCTTTGAATTATTTAATATCCTCTGTTTCACACCTAACCAAGCAGTGTTTGAGGTGTTGTTATGACTCTGCTGACATTGTACCCAGAGCAACTGATACTGGATCTGTAATGAGGAGGTTTACTTGGTTATGTTGACAGAATTTATTAGACGTTAGGGCTGAGATCTTTAATGCAACCCTAGATAACATTGTATTCTTTGGCCCTTCTGCTAACTTCCTCAGTGGAAGATGGAAGTTACTTCAGGGGTTCACTCAGATTTTTCAACCCTCCTTGCCAAGTTTAATAGGAGCATTTCCTCCCAATTCAAGAACCATTTATAGGAAACAGAGTAAAGTTTCAGCAAAGTTCAGGTGAACTGTTTCAAAAAGCAGTGGCAGGGAGGTATATTCAGCCAAAGCCAAGAACAACCTAAAAAGATATACAAGACTATATGCCCATAAATGTGTCCTCCCCCTTCCCACCCTGACATCCTGTTAACTCTTTCCCTAAATCTAGGTAATTTTCTGTAGTGATATCCGATAACCTCAGACAGGTGGGTCCTGCGAATGGCAGTGGGAGTTCCTTTCTCTCCTTTTCAGGGGATTCTTCCTCATCCATGAAACCAAACTTCTCTGATTCCCACATTTCTGGAACAAGTGCTGAACAAATAGGGAAAGGATTTTATTTAATAATTTTTCTTGTGTCAAAGAAAGAAGAATCACAGAGACCAGTCCTGTGCCTTTCTTTTCTAAACCTTCAAACTCCCAAAGTTCAATATGCTTTACCTGTGGTATGTACTATCTTTCATCACCCCTCTCCATTTTTGTTTGGTAATTCATAATTTTAAAAGATGCTCAACATCACATTCCAAAATCAACATCTCAAAGATGTCCGACTTTTTTTTTGTTTCTTTTTTTTTTCCAAGTTTTTCTGTGCCTGGGTTACATTTTCATTTCCCTCTTACCCTTTAGGGTATCTAGAGCTCCAGTCGTGTTTACAGAGTCTTTGATGCCAGTAATTGCATAGTGCAGATTGCAAGACATTCACATTTTTCCATGTTTAAACAACTGTCTTTTATTTGCAGACTCTTGTTCATATTGTAAAGAAACTCTTGCTTGGTTAAAGGATCTCCTTCTCAGTCTGTGGTTTCCGGTGAATATACAGAAATCTTCTGTCATTCCTTCTCTTAGGATAGTGTTTCTGGGATACCTTCTGGATGCATGCTTTTCTTCAGAACAAAGTAGACCTGTACAAGGAACACTTTCTGATTTCCTTCAGCCAGTCCGTGACATCTGCCAGGGAATATCTCAGGATTCTGTTTTTCATGGCCTTCACATTTCTCATGATTCCTTAGGCCAGACTTCACATGAGGAAAATCCAGTAGCTCCTCGAATCTGTTTGGACCCAGGACCAGCACCCACTGTCATTCCAGATTCTAGTAGTGTTACTCTGGTGGGTGGACCAGTTGTCTCTCAACTCAGGTTTCCCCTTTTCTCTTCCAGTCATTACTCGTTTTGTATCCACAAATGTCTCAGACTTCGTTTGGTGAGCTGTTTCCAAAGGGGAAAGTTCAGGGTATGTGGAGCAAGCAGGACTGATTAAAGCACATGAATGTCAAAGAAATGATGGAACTAAAAAATGCTCTTGTATCTCTAAACCTTTGAACTCCTTGCCCTCTGCTAGTAATGACAGACACCACCATGGTAATGTGGTACATAAACAGGAAAAAAGCAGATGATATCCACTTTGAAGACAAGTAATGGTAGCCTAGGATTAGGCAGTTCAACACACATTATCCTTTAGGATACCTACATTCTACCAGAGTAAGACATTATTACATGTAACCTGGGCAGCACTTGGACAGTCCCTCATGAACAGAAGCCAAACTTGGGGATCTTCCAAAAATTGAACTTATTATGGGGAACTCCTGAGATAGATCTGTTTGCCTACATTCATAACAGACACTGAAAATAAATTCTGCTGCAGCATTCCATGCAATCAGGCCTGTAAGATGGATGCCTTCTCATTCCCATAGGAGAGAATGTTCCTATATGCCTTTCCACTGATGACTAGCATCATTCTAAAGATTCAAAAGGACTCCCCAAAGATAAATGTGGTAACTCTCTCTTTTGGCCCAGGCAACAGTGGGTCTCTCCCTTCCTTTAGAAACTGGCAAGGGCAATTATCACAAGATTCCTTAAGGAATGAAAGTAATCACATGAGAGAGGAGTTATTTGATGTACTTTAACCTTCAACTTCTTCACCTGACTGTCTTGATAACAACTGATGTTAAGTTGTCCCATCTCGCCATCGTTGTTTGGGTTCGAAGCTGATCCTCCGCTCCAACTCTGCCTACTTCTATAGCTCGAGAGCTATTTACTGGCTCAAGGCTAACCTTTATCCCAGAATGCCCAGCGTCAGCTACCCAGATCTCGTTTGCCCCTTCAGCTGCGAGGTTGCTTCTTTACTGGCTCAGGCTTAGTATAGTTTTTTCTATGATTATAATTGCTGTTTATTCTTAATATTTGTCAAGTGTTTGTCTAGATCTAGTTCTTTATCCCTTATTCCCTCTCGTGTGTGGTGTAGCTTTGTTGGCCGTCGCTCCATATCTCACAGGCCTTCTGTTTTCCCTGAACTCGTTTAAATTAGAGAGTACTCCTCCCCCTCCCCCTTAGGACACCCATTTGAATTAGAGGCTCTCCTTTCTGTTCCTTAACTGTAAAAAGCCATTTGAATTAGAGGCTCTCCTTTCTGTTCCTTAACTGTAAAAAAAAAAAAAAAAAAAAAAAAAAAATGTTTTTTTTAGTATACTAGTGTAACATGTCTAAAGAGGCCAAAGTTTCTGGCTTCAAAAAGTGTGACTCATGCTGTCAGAAAATGTCTCTGAAAGATGGGCACACTAGCTGTGTTTATTGTTTAGGGGCTGTGCACCTGCAGGACTCCTGCTCTATATGTCATGCATTTAGTCCAAGGATCCTGCAGGAGTGCAAAAACAAATTAATCCTTCGAGGATTATTGAAACCACAGGATTCCCAGCTAAATTTTCTCAAGCCAGTGAAATCCTCTGTCTGTCAAGCCGTCGGCTCCATCCTCGGAACCGATTCCTGGGCTTGAAGAACCAAGTTTGTCGGTGCCGACTAGCATCAACAAGTCATCTCCTCCCTCGGCTCCAATTGCCACCTTGGAGCCGTCTCGGAGCCACAAGTGAGCAAGGTCTCCTTCATTGGAGCCGATCCGCTCGGTGCCACAGTCACCCTTGGAATAAATTTCAACTTCAAACCAACAAAAAACGCAAATATGGAAAAAGAACACTCAATCACAGATTGATTTGATAGCGCTTTCATTTACTTCACATAGGTAAACTTCATCAGACAAAATCATATTAAAGATATTTGCCTTGTATAGGGCTTTAAACAATGACATCACCAAATCAATTAACAGACAGAACCTTTAAAGAAACAATACATTAGAAAATACTATTGCATAATATTCACTCAGAAGGTATATTCTATCAATAAAGCAATATATTATAATAACTTATAACCATTAAAAGTAAAATCTCACATACAAATACAATTATATAAAACATTAATTCAAATGAGACTTATTATAGACTTATCATCTCATGAGTGCTCTCATTTTTAAAATGCTACCTATAGAAATAGAATCATTTAAACCCGGGTAGACCATGGCATTCAATTTTAACTGCCATAATAATTCTTTTTCCTCTAATTTAAGTGAAATAGGTCCACCCCTCAAATTTTCATAGACATTGTCTATAACCATAAATTCACATTTATGGTTTGGGTTGTAGTGAATGTGTCTTGCTAAGGCATTGTTCAAATTAGCCTTCCCAGTAGCATAAATATGTTCATAAATTCGATTTTTCAGGGGTCGCTCAGTTTTTCCAATGTAAAACGAATTACATATTTTACAAATACCAAGGTATACAACCCCTTTGGAATTACAATTAAATGTGCCCGATATGTTGTATTTCCTATTCAAAATACATATAGACTTGCCTACTTTAATAAACTTACACCATTTACAACATTCACATTTGTACATTTTACTTTTAATGGTTATAAGTTATTATAATATATTGCTTTATTAATAGAATATACCTTCTGAGTGAATATTATGCAATAGTATTTTCTAATGTATTGTTTCTTTAAAGGTTCTGTCTGTTAATTGATTTGGTGATGTCATTGTTTAAAATCCTATATAGGGCAAATATTTTTAATATGATTTTGTCTGATGAAGTTTACCTATGTGAAGTAAACGAAAGCGCTAACAAATCAATCTGTGATTGAGTGTTCTTTTTCCACAGTCACCCTTATTAGGAAGTGAACACAATCATCGCTCTTCATCCCACTCCTCTTAATCCTCCAGGTTATCGGATCAAGATGTGGAGAGAGTAGTCAGCAGGTTGCTTAAATCACAGGCCCTTGCGAAATTACTTTCCAGCCCACCTCAGCAGGTTGCAGTTCCATCCGCCTCCATCTACATTCCTCCTCCGACTACACTTAGTTCGGAGCCAGAGACCATGGATGCGCTGATAGTAGAACCGACCATGCCAATCACCTCCTCTTCGGTTCCATCAGCTCAGATCACCTCGATTGTTCCGTCCATCGAGGGATCTGGGTGTCGAAGCTCTCTCGCCAGCTCCGAGGGGGGAAGTGGCATCGGTCCCTTGTCTGACCCCGCTCTCCCTCTTGGAGCTTCAGTGCAGGTGAGCTTGGCTCCCACATCAGCCTTTGAGTCGTTGCCCTCGACACGGAGAAGGACTAACGTCTCTTCAGAGCCGGAGCTTTCTTTGCCTCGGGATTGTGATGCCTTCGAGGTCATGTGGAGTGTGCTGCCCCCTGAAGCAGCCCTACTATCAGCCCCAGCGGCTCCTTCTCTTGTGGTGCCTGTGCCAACCTCTGCTCCTCCGGCCCAGAAGTGTAGGGAACCTATGCCCCAGGACACCCCATTGGGTGAACCCTCTTCTTCCGAGGCCTCCCCTGATCACTCAGAGGAGCCTCCTCGGAAGTGCAAGAGGAAGCACCTAGACTCCCCTGAGTCTGTCATCTCAGATACAGACCTGGATGAATCGGAAGGGTCCCCCAGGTCCCCATCTGAAGATGTTTCCTTTTTGGACATCTTTGAAATGCTTAGGCAGAGGGGTGGCTGGTCTTCCCTAGCCCCTACCGCAGATGAGTCTGTATACCTGGAGGCATTTGGTTCCTGGCCTTCCACCTCCTGGGTGTCTCCACCTTTTGAGCCACTCATGTCTGTAGTGGCTCGAAAGGCTTGGTCAGCTCCGGATTCTGTGGAACCTACTCCAAGGAGACCAAATTAGTTCATAACAGCCCCCCAAGACAAACAATTTCTTTCTAAAGGTGTGCCAGCTGATGCCATGGTGGTAGCAGCAGCCACCAAGAAAGAGTTGGCAGAAACTTCTTCGTCTGTCCATCCACCAAACAGAATCTAAGATGATGGACAGATATGGGAGGCGAATGTTTTCCTCATCGACCTTCTCAATGAGGTCCCTGAATTATCTCTCTCATTTTACACTACTTCAAAGGGATCTCCTAAAAGAGCTTGGAGATACCCTACAAGATCCTACAGATGAGGGAGCATCAGCCAAAATAGCTTCCCAACTTGCGACTCTTAATTCTATAGTCAACTCCTCCATGAGGCTGATTTCCTATGCAGCCAATGGAGCGAGCAGAGCCGCAGGTACAGGAGTGGCTCTCAGGAGAAATGCTTGGCTGCGGCTGTGTCAATTTGAGGAACCCTTTCAAGCATCCTTCACAAATACTCCCTTTGATGGCTCCTCGCTTTTTGGGCCTCAGGTGAAAGATATACTTACCGGGTGCGAGCAGGAAGGCAAGACTCTCTCTGCCGTTGGAGTCCGTTTTTCCACTCCAAACAGACCTTATCCCAAAGGTCAGAAGGGTGGAAAGATGTGGTTTTGGAAGTCCCAGGGATCCTTGCCTGACACACGTGGTGATTTTTCCCCCAGGGGCAGAGGGGGAAACAACAATGGCAGATGCCACCCTCATGACAGAGAGGGACTGCAAAATCAGGGTGACAGAGAAACTTTCTATGCCAAACCCTTCCAGCATCCCTGACTGGTTGCTCGACTGCTCACGTCTGAAGGCAGTCGGGGGAAGACTTTCCCTGTACCCAAAAGCCTGGCAAAATATAACAAGAGACCGGGTACTATCTATCCTATCCGGAGGTTACAAAATCCCCTTTCATCAACTCCCTATAAAGTCAAAAAAGTCTATCCCAGATGTCCCACCCAATCTAAAGGATCAAGCAGTTATTCAAGTTTCAAAACTGCTAGAAAAAAGAGCCATTCAGGAAGTCTCCGCAGACCAACTAGGATCCAGAACTTACTCGAGATTCTTTTTAGTACCAAAAAAGACAGGGGACTGGAGACCAATACTGGATCTCAGCAGATTGAACAAATCTGTACAAAAAGAAAAGTTCCGGATGGTAACACTGCAGTCCATTTTCCCCTTTCTGGGTCAGGACAACTGGATGCGCTCCATAGATCTTGAGGATGCGTACTACCATATCAAAATGGACAGATGCTCCAGGAGATTTCTTCGCTTCTGGGTAAGGGCCAGTCATTTATCAGTTCAAAGCTCTGCCCTTTGGTCTCACCACAGCCCCCAGGGTGTTCACCAAATGTATGGAAGTAGTCACAGCTCACCTGAGACGTCAAGGATTCCAGGTGATTCCCTATCTAGATGACTGGCTCCTATCTGCTACCACCAGGCATCAACTCTTAGAGGCATGGGATTATACAGTATCAACCTGCACCCAACTAGGCATTACAGTAAATTTCGAAAAATCTGCCTTGTTGCCCTGTCAGTCTGTTACATATATAGGAGCAGAATTAAACAAAACAGATGTTTGCAAGGTTACTTCAGGAAAGAGTTTTCTCTATTCACCAACAAGTGTAATTTCTAATGCAGAGCAGAAAGGTCCAAGTCAGACATGTCCTGCAAGTTCTAGGCTCCATGGCAGCTGCCATTCTTCTTGTACCATTAGCGCGTTACCACACGAGAGTCCTTCAGTGGCTTCTCTTCACGCAGTGGTTCTTCCAGGAACTACCCATGTCTCACATGATCCTGATTACAGAAACATGCAAAAGACGCCTCTCTTGGTGGATGGTCTCCCCACTGGTGACTCAGGGCAGACCTTTCATTCAACCCCCTCCGATAGCCACAGTGACCACGGACGCCTCCCTGATAGGGTGGGGGGGCATTATCTAGGCAGGACAGTCCAAGTCATGTGGCAGCCTCACGAGTACCATCTGCATATCAGTGTCGTACAGATGAGAGTGGTGTTCCTAGTGTTGCAAGCTCTTCAAGATTCTCTTCCTTCCAGGACTATTGCAATCCAAACAGACAACATGTCAGTTGTGTGGTATATCAACAAGCAGGGCAGGACCAGGCCTTACCCCTTGTGTCGAGAAACCCTCAGGCTATGGCAATGGGCGATTTCCTCCCAATGTTTTCTGACAGCAACGCACATCCCTGGGAAATCCAACGTAATAGTGGACAGGCTCAGCAGGGCTATCCTCATGCCTCACGAATCGTCTCTGAATCAGGAAGTTGCGGACCTTATCTTCCGCAAATGGGCCAGCCTTGCTGCGATCTAATTGCCACCCCCTCAACAACAAATGCAGCAGCTACTTCTCCCTTCTTCCTCCAGGTCAAACTCCCAGGGACGCTCTAGTCCACGATTGGCCTCAGGGACTCCTTTATGCATTTCCCCCTTTTCCCCTAATGCCAAGACTCATACAGAAAGCAAAATTGTTGGGTTGCAAAATGATCCTCATTGCCCCCTATTGGTCTCGACAGATATGGTTTCCATTCCTTCACCTTCTAGACCAGCCTTGGGTTCTGGACCCAGTGCCAGATCTGTTGATTCATCATTCAGGCGGGTTACACCAATCCCTTCAGACTCTTAAGCTCACAGCTTGGTTTCTCCACTTCCTACCTTAGCCAGGCTTCCAAGTATCTCCCCAGCAGTTTGCGATATTATTGTATCCTCCCATAAGTCAACTACAAGAAAGACTTATGCTCGCAAAAGGAAAAGATTTTCTTACTGGGCAGAATCTAGAAACTTGTACCCCTTTTCAGCCCCAGTCCATCAAATTCTAGAATTTCTAGCAGAGCTTTTTCAGTCGGGTGCAGCTGCTGCTACCATCAGGGTACAACTGGCAGCCATATCTAATTTTCATATTGGAATTCGTAATTCTAGCATAATGTCTCCTAAGCTCTGCAAAGCCTTCATGAGAGGAACATCTTTTCTTAGACCCCCAGTGAGGTATCCACCTCCTCCTTGAGATCTCAATTTAGTTTTTACTAATTTGATTCTGCCTCCCTTTGAACCAGCAGCTTCATGTCCCTTAAAATTACTTTCTTGGAAAACACTTTTTCTGGTTGCTATTACCTCAGCTAGACGTGTTTCAGAACTCCAAGCACTCTGTGTTCATCCTCCATATATGGTGTTTCACAAAGATAGTTTCTTTGAGAACCAACCCATCTTTCATACCAAATGTCTGTTCAGAAAACAATTTAAATCAATCCATCAATCTCCCAGTCTTCTTTCCCAATTATAGCAACAAGGCAGAATACGGTCTTCACCAACTGGATGTGCACAGACAATTACGTTTTTACCTCCATAGGACCAAAGAGCTAAGAAAGTCAGACCAATTATTTCTCTCCTATGCTCACAATAAGCAAGGCCTTCCAGTTTCTAAGGTGACCTTATCCAAATGGTTATCTGACACCATTGCCTTTATCAGTTAAGGCATAAACATCCACCAGCAAAACCGAAAGGTCATTCTACTAGAGTATTAGCCATGTCTGTAGCCTTTCAGTCTAAATTGCCCATATACTCAATTTGTGCAGCTGCCACTTGGGCAAACCCTCATACCTTTATCTCTCATTACAAAGTGGATATGGTCTCCCGAAGCAGGGCTTCCTTTGGTTCCACTGTTCTGAAGAGTCTGTTCCAATGAGCCACCCAGGGTCTTTAGGTGCTAGGTATGCTGTCCCAAACAGCAAAAACGAAGGTGAGATGGGACAATTTAACATAAAGAAGTTATGTACCTACCATAATGTTCCATGTTAGTTGTCCTTCGTCTCACCTTCCTTCTTGCATCCCCCCTCCTTCCCCCTTCCTGGAGGATTGAGAAGAGTTCACTATGGTTTCACTGGCTGATTTCCTTTTTCTTGGTTCACATGCCAGGTAATTTTATGACAGTTTACTCTGACCTGTTATTTTTGGTAAATCAGTTTTAGGTTACTGGTTACTTTATATGTCTAGTGTGCACTATCCCAAATGAGATCTGGGTAGCTGACGCTGGGCATTCTGGGATAAGGGTTAGCCTCGAACCAGTAAATAGCTCTCATAGGTTCATAGGTTCATACTAGGCTATCTGCCCTAGGGCATTTACAAGCCTAGCCAGAGTGTGTTTGGCTTTCGCCACCCATTTTAAATGAATTTTGCTATGCCCTTTTTCAAGGTTAGTATACTGTGCCTCTGTCTAACAGTGACACAGAAGTGATACCCGGAGTAAATCTATGATCTCCCATCCACTTGTCAAGATTCCTCTTGAAGAGAGTCAATGAGGGACTCTGCCTAACCTGGACTGGGATTTTATTCCAGAGTGAAGGGAGCCTCTGGGTTATGAATCTGTCCCTCCAGCATGTCCTATTTATTTCAGTGCTGCGGTTCAAGTCTCTCGAGCGCGTAGCTCGATGGGATTTGGATTTTCTGAGGTGCAGCATGTCCATTAATTCCGGGTTGGCCATGGCTTTATACGTCAGGCACAGATCGCCTCTGAGAAGGCGGTATGCCACTGAGTAGAGCTGGAGTTTCTTTAACCGGGCAGCATATGGCATCTGTTTGAGCCCTTTGATCCTCTTGGTGAGGTACTTTTGGGGTCTTTCCAGTTGCTGCAGGTGTCTGGTAAGGTACATCCCAAAAGGGGCATTGTACTCAATTATGGGCCTGATGAGGGATGAGTAAAGAGGCACGATGACCTCCCCTGATCTAGATGTGAATCCCTTCATGATTAGGTGGGCTATATAAAATGTTTTTCTAACCACTTTGGCCACGTGGTTGTCGAATGAGAGATTGCTGTCAACTTGGGTCCCCAGGTCCCTAATTACTTCATCCGTATTTAATGGATTACCATCTATGTGGTAATTTGTGGGCACTTTGTTTTTGCCAAAGGGGATGACTATACACTTTTTGGTGTTTAGCTTGAGGCCATGGCTCTGGCACCAGTTGTCTGTTTCTATGAGGCCCTTTTGTAGGATGCTTGTGTCGGCTGGAGAGTCTATTATGTCGCCCATTTTGCAGTCATCTGCGAACTTGGTCAGCCACAGTCCTTCCGTGTTGGCCTGTACCTCCGAGAAATATATACCGAACAAGAGAGGTCCCAGGACTGAGCCTTGTGGGATGCCACTTGTAACTGGTTTGGAGTCTGACATGGCTGCAGCAATTCTAACCATGTGGGTTCTGTCCTTGAGCCGGTTTGCAACCCATCTAGTGACATAGGGGTTTATATTTAAGCTGGTGAGCTTATCTATAATGCCCGAGTGGGGTATTGTATCGAAGGCTTTTGTGAGGTCCAGGTAGGCTGTGTGGACCACCTTCCCCTCGTCAATGGCCTTGGTGACTGTTTCAAAGAAATCGACCAGGTTTAAGAGGCAGGATCTGCCCTTAACAAAGCCGAACTGGGTAGGATCCAGTGTCTGTAGGTCCCCAATATCTTTATTTATGAGGTCCATGATGATCCTTTCCATAGCTTTGCAGACCAAGCTAGTCAGGCTTATCGGGTGATAGTTTCCAGGATCCGTTGAGGCACCACCTTTGTGGAGAGGGACCACTGTTGCTGCACGCCACTCTTAGGGTACATATCCTGTAGTAAGGCTGAGATTGAACAGTAGTTTTATGTTTGGGTTTAGTTCTTCTTGGAGTTCATGTAGGACGCAGCCCGGGACACCATCTGGTCCCATTGATGCTGTGTTTTTTGCTTTGGAGAGGGCGGCTTTTACCTGAGCATCTAAGATGTTAGGGGGGCAGCACTCTGCTGGGATAGATATTTGCCTTTTGGTGGGGAAGGGGGGGGGAGAAGTTTGCGCTGAACCTGTCAGCTAGGATGTTGGCAATGTCTGTGGGTTTGGTGTATTTTTGGTCATTTTGGACCAATTCTGAGCATATCTGGGAATTCCCACCCAGGTTCCTAACATAACTAAAGAAAGCCTTGTGATTACCCTTAGTGTCCTGTGCAATTTTTCTCTCGAAGCTGGCCTTAGACGATTTTATGAGTGCCCATAGCTTTTTGCTAATACTGATCAGAGATGCCGTCCCTTTTTGGGATTTTGCTCTATCATGTAGTAGCTTCCTCCTTCTATTGTATAGTTTGTTTATGGCTGGGGTCCACCAGACAGGACACCTGCCTTTGGAGGATTGGGTCTTGGTTTTGTTTGGGATTGCATGATCCATGCATTCCTGAAGGTGTTCATAGAATGCGTTTATAAAGGATTCTGCGGTCTGGGACGTATTTTCCACAGGCCTGGGGGCTTTGAAGGATTCCACCTCGGTTTTGAGGAGTGTGAAATTTGCTTTAGAGAAGTTTTTCACTGTGGTTTTCTGGGCAGGGATGTGAATATCTAGTGAGATTAGTTTATGGTCTCATCTTACCAGTGAGGGATACACTTCTGGTCTGGAGCATAGAGTCCCCATGTTGGTGATGATCAGGTCCAGTATGTTTTCCCCTCTTGTGGGAGTGGTAACAAGTTGTTCCATAGCATTTGAGTTTATAAATTCTAGGAACCTTCGGGCTAGGGTGTTGGAGCTAGAGTAATGCTCCCAGTCTATGTTTGGGTAGTTGAAGTCGCCCAATATAATGGTGTTTGGAGAAACCTTCATATTTTCCAGTGTTCTCAGGAAGGCCGAGTGGGGTTCCTGGGTTTGGGAGGGTGGTCTGTAGCAGGCTATAAACTGGAAGGCAGTTTTACCCACTGTTAGTTGCACATGGATAGTCTCTGATGCTTCATGCTGTGCCACCAACCTGGAGGTGTGGGTATCTGACAAATATTGATACTCCCCCTCATTTTGTGTTTCGGTCCAAGTTTTGGGGCCGAAAAACATGGTATGAGGTATAACCTGGTAGTGCTGGGGTGCTCTCGGGAGCCTTGAACCAGGTTTCTGTTACTGCACAGATATCAATGTTCTCCATGCTAAGGAGAGTTTTGAGTGCATGCATCTTGAGGTTTAGACTTCTGGCATTGAGTAGCATTACTCTTAGTTTCTTATCCCTTGTGATATCTATGGAGGTGGGTTTGTCTTTTGAGTCTTGCCTAAAAAAGGCACTATGGGGGTGGCAAGAGCCTTTGCCAATATCCAAAAGCCCAGGGGTGACAGGTGCAAGCCGTCCCTAGCGAAGCATCGTGGCTTGTCGAGCATGTCATCCTAGGCTGACAGTCATTGGATCCCCTTTGAATGACACCAATACTTAACAATACTTAAGCCTTAAACCAATACTTAGGTAGTTGAAATTGATCATCTTGTCTTCGTATTGTGGCATCATTCTTGGTGAGGGTAAGATGCTACTCAAGATCAGGGTCATACCAGCCTGGGCTACATGCTCAGGGAGCTCCTCTATGTCTCTTTTCATGTAGTCCAGGGAGGTACGTCTCAGGTCATTCACACCAGCATGGACAATGACTGAGTCATATTTGTAATTGCCTTGGAGTGACCTGAGTGCTTGTGTTATGTGGCGGATCCTAGCGCCCGACAGGCAGCTCACCATGACCTTCTCCTTGTTCAGCCTGGTGAGCGGGACATCAGTGTGCCTGACTATAGTCACCTATTACAAGTGTATCAGGTGTGTTGTTTAGCCTTAAGGGCTGTGACTGTTCAGCACACTGGCTTTGTGAGCTATGTGTTGCACGTGTTTTGTTTTGGGGTAGCGGTTGCTTGGGTGTCTGCTTTGGAGGTCTCTGTTGCTTAGGCAGATTTTTATTTAGAGCCTCCGAGTATGTTCTTGTATCTTTATGTGTTTGGTTTGCTGTCGTGGTAGGTCTATGTGAGACTTGAATTGTAGTGAGTGTGGTTTCCTTCTCCTCCTGACTGGTTACGCCAGTACTGAGTTGAGAGAGCTTAGCCTCCAGTTTGGCTATATGGTTGCATCTCTCACATGTGTTGGAATTTGTTGGGAGGAGGAGAGGGTTGTCTGTGTACATGAGGCAGTTGTAACATTGCCTCAAAATTCCCAGATTCACCAGCTGGACCGGAGAGGAGATTGACAACTGACCTTTGGACATGCTAGAATAGTATTGGGAATTCCTTTATAATTGAAAAAAGGGCCAATGGGGAACAAGGTACTCAAGGGGAGTTTGTGAGGGTGTAGTGCTTTTATTTTTTTAGTGCTGACTTATATAATTGCTTTAGTGAGCAAGTGCCAGGCTTTAGAGTAGGAATAGGGTGTTTATTATGAGAACTAGATCAGTTCTAAGGGAAAAAGTGAAGAGCAGACTTTGTTGAGCCGAGAGTGGTTTAAACCCAATTAAGCGGCGTTCCCGATGCTGCGCTATGCGCAAAATCATGCAAAGCCACGCTAAAGCGGGTTTTATACAGGGGGGACTTGAAAGAGCTAGCAATTGGCCCAAAACAGCCAATAGACTACCAGATTCTTGTGCTGGGAACACTCCTCCAGGGATAGATAGGCCGCTCTAAGCTCCCCACTGCCACTGGTGAACAAAGAAGCCTCCCTTTATCCAAGAAAGGAAATGGGCAACACAGGAACTTTCCATAAGTCCAGAATACAGCAAAGCCTGTATTTGGACTACTCTAGGTCAGGAAAGACTGGAAACAAGGATAATTTTTATTTTTTTTATTTTTTCTTTTTTTTCTTTTTTGCAACAAACAGCAGGAAAATGCAATAAATATGTAACGCAGGCTAGCGCACTTGAGTGTGTAGCCTCAACAGGTAAATGCCACAAACAGGGCAAACTTTAAAAGTGCAGGTGCAAAAACAATTTTAAACAGTTTAAAACAGTTCAAGAAGCAGAAATACTTGCAGTTTAGCTAGATCGGACAGTCGCCCAGGTAGCAGCAGCAAAAAAAAAAAAACACTTTTATCAGGTTAGCAGTCACTCTTTTAGCCTCTCTGCTGCTAGCACCACTCTGCAGGACCACGAGGATCTTGGCTGAGTAGTAACAAGTGCAAAAACCGCGCCAAAGCGGGTTTTATACAGGGGGACTTGAAAGAGCTAGAAATTGGCCCAAAACGGCCAATAGACTACCAGATTCTTGTGCTGGGAACACTCCTCCAGGGATAGATAGGCTGCTCTAAGCTCCCCACTGCCACTGGTGAACAAAGAAGCCTCCCTTTATCCAAGAAAGGAAATGGGCAACACAGGAACTTTCCAAGTTCTCGAGCTATAGAAGTAGGCCTAGTCAGAGCCGATCCCCAAACAGCAAGAAGGAAGGCGAGATGAAGGACAACTAACATGGAACGTTATGGTAGGCACATAACTTCTTTTTTTAATACCTTTTAAGTGCCTGCTTTCGTAGGACATGCAGCAAGTGTTAAAGGAGGCTAAGACACCTTTCACTAGAAAATCATATATGTATAAGTGGAAAAGATTTTCTAGTTGATGCCACAGTAAAGAACAGGATCATTATAAAGCCTAGACTCCTCTGGTTCTGCAATATTTGTATGAGTTAATATCCTGTAGCATTTCTTACTCTCCTATAAGGATTAACTTATCAACCATTTCAACTTTTCTACCCATAGAGATCCACCTTTGTAGCCAGCCTGAAATCAAATAGTTTTTCAGAAGAGGTCTGCATTTCTAGCAACACAGAAAACAGGTGTTTCCTTCTTGTGATCTCAATTTTGTTTAGAGAAACTTGCACTTTTCCATTTGAACCAGCTCACAAGACTGAACTGAAGTTCCTAATTTAGGAAACAGTGTTACTTATTGTTCTGACTTCAGGAATAAGAATATCTGAGTTACAAGCTCTGATTGTGAGTCAACCATATCTCATATCTTTGATGATAAATAGTTTATTTTATACATAAAGTGGATTCAAAGTTTACTTTGAATCAAGGGATTCACTGCTGTTTCCCAAGGATAAATTATTCCTAAGCTACCTCTTGTATGTACATGTACATGTACATGTCAGGTTCATAGGTGTGTACTAGGCTAATGGCCCTGGAGCTTTTACAAGCCTAGCCCATAGGATTACCCTCTCATTGTGCCACCCGACCTTAGTTCCTAGTGCCTCTGTCGAGTAGAGCCACTGGAGTGATCCCCGGAGTGAAATTTCTATTTCCCATCCACTCATCAAGATTTCTTTTGAAGAGGGCCAGTGAGGTGCTCTGCTTGACATGTATGGGAAGTCCATTCCTTAGCATGGGCAGTCTCTGGGGTATGAACCTGTCCCACCAGCATGTTCTGTTGATTGTGGTAATGATGTCGAGGTCTCTGGAGCATGTGGTGTGGAGGGATTGGGATTCTTTATATGTGGCATTTCTAACAGAGCTGGGTCAGACATGGCTTTGTAAGTCAAGTAGAGATTGCCTGTAAGTAGGCGATATGAGACGGAGAATAGTTTGAGTTTGTCCATATAGGACAAGTGTTTAAGGCCTAGGATCCTCTTTGTAAGGTACTTTTGCAGCCTCTCCAGTTGTTGCAGGTGTCTAGTGAGGTACATGCCAAATGGGGCATTTTACTCTGATTGGCCTAATGAGGGAAGAGTAGAGGGAGACAATGACCTCTTTCTTCCTGGATGCAAAACCCTTAGTAATGAGTTGTGCCACACAGAAGGACCTTCTGACCACAGTGGCAATGTGGTGGTCAGAAGAGAGGTTGTTGTCAACCTGTGTTCCCAGATCTCTTATAATGTCTTCTGTGTTCAGTGGACTACCATCAATGTGGTAATTCAAGGGAACCGGCTTTTTCCCAAGGGGGATACGGCACTTTTTTGGCATTGAGCTTAAGGCCATGGTTCTGACACCAGTCGTTGGTCTCATTGAGGCCTTTCTGTAGGATGTCAACATCACTTGGGGAGTTAATAATAGCTTCCAACTTGCAACCATCTGCAAACTTTGTCAGCCAGAGTCCCTTCGTGTTGGCCTGGACTTCAGAGAAGTAGATACCAAACAGGAGAGGACCAGGACCGAACTCTGTGGGACTCCACTACTGACTGGTCAGCAGTCTGACTTGGAGTCAGCTACTTTCACGCTATGAGTTCTATCTGTGAGCCAGTTTGCAACCCACCTAGTGATATAGGGGTTGATGCCTAGCTTAGAGGCACTCTGTCCCAACAGTTGAAGAATGAGTGAAAATGACAACATCAGATAGAACGTTATGGTGAGTACATTAACTTTTTATCTGTGTTATCCACTTTCATTCTTCATCAACTTCCCTCCCACCAACTCCCCTCCTTACTTTACTCTTGAAAAAAGCGGAGGATGCTACAGGAACCTCTTTTCCTTTGTTTGAGACCCATATTCTGTTATATCATAATTCCTTGCTACTTTGCAAGTCCGTGGGCAGCGAAAAAGATCTGAGGTATGTTAGGTGATTAGGGAATTATGGGTAAAGGGGGAGCTTGAGAGTTTGTGTTCCACGACCTGGAAGAAGCAGCTGAGTCAGATCCAAACACAACAGTTGAGGAAGAATGAAAATGGACAACACCGATGGAATGTTAGTGTGAGTACATGAATTTTTTTTTCCTGCAAGTCTCAAGACTCTGCCCCAATGCTTCTAGCGATAGTCCCACCCCCACCCCCAAGGCAGAAGGGGGAATAATTATAATGGAATTCACCCTGTGGCAGGGGTGGACCACAAAACCAAGGTTTTCAGGGTCTCTTCTATGCAAGGTCTTTTTAGTGCTCTGAATGGTATTCTGACTGCTGCACTCTGGAGGCAGTTGGGGGATGTTTGTCTGTGCACTCTGTGGCCTGGACAACAATCACACAAGATTTAGGAGTGCAGAGAATCATAACCAGAAGATATAGGTTTCTTTTCTTCTGTCATCTTTACTCAGAAAGGCTTCCCTGTGTTCCACCCGCAGAACAGAAGGTAGCAGCACTGGAAATAAAAGCAACTAAACAAGTGAGTCATCCAGGTGGTCCCACCAGACCTACAAAGGTCCAGAGTCTACTCAAGGTTATTTTTGGTTTCAAAGAAAAACAGGTACCTCAGGCTCATTCTGGGCCTTGATCACTGAATCAGTACATAAAACAGACAAAATTCTAGATGGTTAACATCCAGTCCATCTTACCATTATTGTGGAAGGATGATTGGATGTGCTTTGTAGATATGCAGGATGCATACTGTTGCATGAAAATGGACGGATGTATCCGGAAGTTTCAGTGCTTTCGGCTGGGAGCCAGTCATTTCCAGTTCAGAGCCCTGCCCTTTGGTGTTACCATAGTCCCATGGGTGTTTACCAAATACATGGCAGTGGTCAGAGCCCGTCTCTCACCATAGGGGCTTTGAGTGTTTTTTCAGCTTCGAAAGAAAAATTGCACAAGACACTAAAGATAATCACAAGACCTTCTTTAGTTATGTCAGGAACCTGGGTGGCAACTCCCAGATATGCTCTGAGTTAGTGCAAAATGACATAAAATTCACTGAACCCACAGACATTGCCAACATCCTGGCAGACAGGTTCAGTGCAAACTTTTCCCCCCCAAAAGAGCAAATGTCTATCCCAACAGAGTGTAGCCTCCCTGACATCACAGATGCACAGGTGAGAGCTGCCCTCTCCAAAGCAAAAAAACAGCATCAATGGGACCAGACAGTGTCCCGGGCTGCATCTTACACCCGCTCCAAGAAGAACTGAACCCTCACATAAAGTCACTGTTCAATCTCGGCCTTTCTACAGGATATGTACCCAAGGAATGGCGTACAGCAACAGTGGTCCCACTCCACAAAGGTGGTGCCACAACGGACCCTGGAAACTATTGCCCTATAAGCCTGACTAGCCTGGTCTGCAAAGCTATGGAGCGTATCATCATGGAACTCATAAACAAAGACATTGGGAACCTCCAAACACTGGATCCTACCCAATTCGGCTTTGTTAAGGGCAGATCTTGCCTCTTGAACCTGGTCGACTTCTTTGAAACAGTCACCAAGGCCATAGATGAAGGGAAGGTAGTCCACACAGCCTACCTGGACCTCGCAAAAGCCTTCGACACAATACCCCACTCGGGCATCATAAATAAGCTCACCAGCTTAAATATCAACCCCTATGTCACAAGATGGGTTGCAAACTGGCTCAGGAATAGAACCCACATGGTCAGAATTGCAGGTGCCATGTCAGACTCTAAACCAGTTACAAGTGGCATCCAACAAGGCTCAGTCCTGGGACCTCTATTGTTCAATATATATTTCTCTGAGGTACAGGCTAACATGGGCGGACTATGGCTGACCAAGTTCTGAGATGACTGCAAACTGGGTGCCATAATCGACTCGCCGACTGACACAAGCATCCTCCAAAAGGGTTTCACAGAGACGGATAACTGGTGCCAGAGCCATGGCCTAAAGCTAAATGCCAAAAAGTGCATAGTCATCCCCTTTGGGAAAAACAAAGTGCCCACAAATTACCACATAGGTGGTAATCCATTAAGTACGGAAGAAGTAATTGGGGATTTGGGGACCCAAGTAGATAGCAATCTTTCCTTTGACAATCACGTTGCCAAAGTGGTTAGAAAGACCTTCTATATAGCCCACCTTATCATGAAAGGGTTCATATCTAGATCAAGAGAGGTCATTGTGCCCCTTTACTCATCACTCATCATGCCCATAATTGAATACAATGCCCCATTTGGGATGTACCTTACCCGACACCTGCAACAACTGGAAAGACCCCAAAAGTACCTCACCAAGAGGATCAAGGGACTCAAACAAATGCCCTACGCATTTAGGCTAAAGAAACTCCAACTCTAATTAGTTGCTTACCGTCTACTCAGAGGCGATCTGTGCCTGACGTATAAAGCCATGTCCAACCCAGAATTAATGGACATGCTCCATCTCAGGAAATCCAAATCCCTTAGAGCTATACGCTCCAGGGACTTAAACCTCAGCACAGAAATAAATAGGACATGCTGGAGGGACAGATTCATATCCCAGGGGCTCCCCTCACTCTGGAACAAAATCCCATTCCATGTTAGGCAGAGCCCCTGAATGACTCTCTTCAAGAGAAATCTTGACAAGTAGATGGGAGATTGTAGGTTTACCCCTGGGATCTCTTCTGTGTGCCTACTAGACAGAGGCACAGTAAACTAACCTTAAAAGGGCTATCTTCTTGTGACCTACTATACAGAGGCACAGTCAACTAATCTAAAAGGGTGGCAAAAGCCAAACACACTCTGGCTAGACTTATAAATGCCCTAGGGCAGATAGCCTAGTATCAACCTATGAACCTATTTATCTGGATGAGTGGTTCATAATCACTCCGACCAGAACTCCATGTTTTTGGTGTGTTCTCAGTTGGGAATAACTGTCAACTTGACCAAGTCAAAATTGCAGCTTGTCCAAACTATAGAGTTCATTGGGGCCCACCTGGATACCACGGTGCTGATAACCAGATTATCAGAATCAAAGATTTTCACCATTTGACATCAAGCTCTTGTCAGTACTCTCCCATCAAAAGTCCCTGGCCAGATGCATTTTGTGCTTTTTAGGATCAGTGGCAGCCTCCAACACTTCAGTCAGATTTTCCATCAGAGTTACAGTGGACACATGTGGTTCAGTGGTTACTGAGATTTCAACAGATGAACTTTCCCATGTGCCTCACCCAGATTTGCAGAAACCATATCCAGCAATGGCTGAACTCACCAGTAGTTTCTCAGGGTCATTCTTTTGTTCCTATCCCTGGGCCACAGCAGTCACGGATGCTTCCCTACTAAGGTGGGGGCATTTCTTGGGAAAGACTGTCCAAGGCCTGTAGTTCCCTTTGGATACCAGCATTCACATGAACGTCCTGGAGATGTAAGTAGTCTTCCTAGCATTGCAGGCCTTTTAGGATTTCCTCTGCAGGGGGTGATTGCCATCCAGGCAGAGAATATGTCAGTTGTTTGGAGCATCAGTAAGCAAGGGGGAAACACATTCTTACCCATTTTGTCATTTGACAGTGGATGATGTCTTCTCACCTCTTTCTGGTATCAATGCATATCCCAGGGAAGTCCACATTAGTAGCAGATGAGCAGATTTATTCTTCTACCTCATGAGTGGTCCCTCAACCCAACAGTTTTGAATCAGATTTTCCACCCCTGGGGCCAACTTAGCTGCAATTTGTTTGTCATCCCCTCCATCACCAAAAGCAACAGTTACTTTGCCCTGCTCTTCCTAGAGGGGGAGTTACCGAGGGACACTGTGGTCCACAACTGGCCCCTGGATCTCTTGTATGCATATCTTTCCATTCTTCTCATACCAAAGTTCTTGTATAAAGCAGAGTGGAGCAAAGGTACAGTGATCCTTATTGCCTTTTTTATATTTTACAGGTGCGTTTTCCTTTTCTTTGGTCTTGTGATACACCTACCATGTGTGCTGGACCCAGCTCCAGACCTACTCTCTCACCCATCTAGAATGCCTCATATGGACTTTGCAGACCTCAAGCTAACTGCATAGTTTTTCCAGTTCCTGTGATGGTTAAAGCAGTCTAGGCTTTCATGACAATTCATACTTATTTTGACTTCTTCGCAGGGACCTTCGGCTAGAAATGTGTGCAGAAGTAAGAGGAAGAGATTTTCTATTTGGGCATCCAGCAGAGACATAGATCCCTTCTCATCTCCTCTTCCTGCCATCTTAGATTTTGTGGTTGGCATTTATCATGATGGAGCTAGCTTTTCAACAATCAAATTCCATTTGGCAGCCATTTGCTACTTTGAACTTGTCTATAGCCTTCTTAAGGGGCACTTTTCTCCCCTCAGGGATTCTGCTGCACCCTAGGACTTTGCCGTCCTGCTTCAAGCATTATCATGACCTCGCTCAGTTTGAACTTGCAGCAACAGTTAAATTGAAATGTCATTGTTAGAAGACCTGCTTCTTGTGGCTACTTTGCTTGAAGGATTTCAGAACTTCAAGCTCGCTCTTGTAAGCCTCCATATTTGATATTCTACAAGGACAGGGTATTGCTTAGGACTAATCCCTCGTTTATCCCCAAGGTAGGTTCATAATTTTTGCTGAATCAAGCCATGTTTTCTTCATTTCCTCATTAAGGGAGAGCATACATTACATCTTTTGGATGTGTATCGACAGCTCATATTTTAGTTACACTGCACTAGCAGTATTACAAAGACTGACCAGTTGTCTGTGTTCTTGTCTTCTGCTAAACTTGGATAAATGAGTTTTGAAAGCGACTCCTAAAATGGCTATCTGACTGCATCAATCATGTATATAAGGAGAAGGGTTTGTCACTGCCTGGCACTCCCAAGGTTCATTCTGCTAGAGCAATTGTTACTTCAGCTGCTTAATTTTCCAGAGTAGAAGTTGATGGCATTTGTGCAGAAGCTACTTGGTCTAATTTCCACATCTTCGTATCTCTCACTACAAACTGGACTTGAAGTCTAGATCCAGAGCACCCTTTGGTTTAACCATTCTCCAGAATAGCTTTCCATGAGTCTACCCAAAGTTTGGAATAGTTGGGGACTTTGTCCCATCTGTTGAGGACAGACCAAAGAGACAACATGGGATACAAAAATAATCTACTTATTGTCGCTCCTCTTGCTCTCTCTCTCTCGTATAGATGACAAATAGGCGGTGTAGTTCATTTATATGCCTTATTACCTAGAAACACATCAGGATGGGTAGCAGCATTACAGAATATAAATGAACTGATTAACTGACAGACTACACAGACATACATGCTTACATCTCAACAGCTAACTACAAAATGACAGTCAGGCTCACACGTGCTCAGTATTTATACACTTGTGCAAGCCCCTAGCAAGCTTTTTAAAGGCATACATACATATTGATCTACACTTATCATAACAATAGAGCAGTGTTGTCTGCTTTTGTCTTGCTCAACTTTTTCTCCCTCTGTTCCCCTGCTGCATCTCATTTCACATTTTCTAGGTTCTGGAATGACCACACTGATCTCCCAAGAGCCTTGTCATGTTATACCTATGATCTGTATCTACGGGAGGGGGGTTACCTTTATGTATTTTCAGAAAGTATTCCTTTTGTGGTGTCTTAATTGTCTCTTCTATAATAAGTGGGCAAACTCAATCTGAGGTAAGTCAGTCCAAGGGAGGGGATTATGGCTACAGCAAGGAGACAGCCTTGGATTCAAAAGTCTGGAGAGTGGCAGAATTCGGATCCGATTGGATTCAAAGACTCATCAGTTTAGAAGGATGGAAGCAGGCTATTCTGATGTGTTGCTATGGTAATTTCATGGCTTTCATTTATTGTCTTCTTGTTTTCCTTTTCTATCCCCAAGGATTCTGTTTTTAAGGTTTATTGTTGCATTTTAATGAAATAATGCGTCATTGAAACTAGAATTGCATAATTTTGCAGCATCCTTATTTAACTGTTTTAATATAACAAGTTTGTGTAAGTGAGAGTCTTTATATTCATGGAAAAGCATGGTATGTGACCCACCATCTTGTGCTGAAATGTGAGAGCCGTATGCGATGTGTAATAAATGGCTGACGATGTGTCAGAGCTGTTATTTTGTAGTGCCCAACAATATTTTTTTTATTTTGTTTTTTTTTGTGTTTAGAAACCCCTTATTAAAAAACAAGTGGTACTTAGTGGCTTAAGAAGTGAGATGTGGACACAGGAACATGATGTCATCATTGATAAGTTTATTGGAGACTGCACACAGAGAGCTGTCTCTGTCTACATGGACCCTTTTGCTGGCCTAACAGTGGAGCTTGGGATGCCTGCACAGGTAAGAGTTCTTGGGGGTTTGCCTGTACTTCATTTATTATAACTGAGCTTCCATGATGTTGTATTTCTTCCCTCTGCCATACCAACAGATAAAGATGAATAAAGACAATATGTTTTTTTATTGGGAGGGTACGGGCCTTCTGAAAAGAATAAATATCCATAAGATTGCTTTCCTCATCCAGGCTGAGAAACCGTATATAAAGGTCAGCCCAGTGGTACAGAAAGAAGAGATTCTGAGCAGTGTTCCATATTCTTCACAAGTGTTTTTTGTTTTGGTCTGATCTGTGTCATAGACAGATGAAATCTAGAGTGCAACCCATGTTTGATTTGGGGCCCAGAACCTGGTGGAATCAGAGATGCAGTGAAAAAGATGAGGTTTAACTAGCCATCCTTTTCCTTTGGGGTGAGAGTATGTCAGGAGTGGGGCACATGCCTAAGTAACAAAGGCCTGCCAGCGTATTGGAGCTGTCGTGGTGTGGAATCACTATAAGTTACATGGTTGCTGTCTGTGCCACTTGCACATCTTTTACTTGGGTGCTTGTAGAGTCATGAGCATAGGGAGGTGTTAGGATTGAAGGAAAAATCCTCCTAATGATTGCATGCATGATACTCGTTCCCCTGCAGATTTTGTGCTTGTAGTGGTGGAAGAGGGTTAGAGGTATTAAGAGGACAGGCTAGCAGTAATTGGCTGCATAGCCTGTTGGCTGTATCTTCATTTTACTTAATTTTTTATCTGATCAACTTTGAAGTTGTGGTCTCTTTGTGTAATTGGTAGTCATTCAAGATTGTTGAATCATTTCTGCCTTCCCTGCTGTATTTGTGTGTATCTTCTGCTTGTTTTTCTTTGGTGGATATGTTTTCTTGGGTATGGCTCTTATTTTCCACCTATGTACAATTCTTTGATTGACATGATCATCTTTGACTGTTAAGGCTGTCTATTGACTTGGAGTTTTCTACTTGTCCGTGGATTTTTCCTTCATAACCCTCAGTTCTTTGTTTAAAAATGGTTAACCAGTCTTCTTAGCTGTAGGTGCGGTCTGCTTTATCCCTCATTTGTCTGACTGAAATTAAAGCGAATTGTAATGAATTTGAAGGAATCGCAGCCTGTTGGGAGATTGCATCTGTTTTCCTTCTTGCAGTGACAGTTCATCTGGTTACAGTTTTTGCCCTTTAACTTTAATTTGGTAGGACAGAATGCAAGCTATTGGCAGGCATATATTTTCTATGGATTATAGAGATGGAACTTGAGAAGACATTTGAAAGTCTAGCAGGATCCTTTATATTGTTAGTATTGTCCCTGTTCCTTAATACAGTTGGCTTCTACAAAGTTAAGCTGCGATTGTCGATGTAATTAATGATGTGAGAGTGTTCAATCTCGCCGTTTGTTCTTACACCTGGGTTCGGAGCCGATCCTCGGCTCCGTGTCAGCCGCTTGGCAAAGCTCTGCATCGAGAAGAAGCTCGAGACCAGCCTAACTCCCACAATCCCCCTCTGCCTTTACCTCAGATCTAGTTTGCCGCTGCAACGTTCGCATCATTTTTGATGAGCTCGGACCACCTCAAAGCTAAGATTAATTATTTCTTATATTTTTTGGATAAAAGATTCTCTTTAAAGTTGATTGTGTGTGTGTGAGTAGTGTATCGAGGGTTTCTCAGGTCCGTATATAGTTTTTATATACTTTCTTAGAGTTTATTCCCTTGGGGCCTACCCCACCCTTTAACTTTTACTGGACTTGACTATTGGATTTGACTTACTTTATAGGATTTGACAATTTTTACTGGATTTGACTTTTTGTACTGGCTTTTCTCTTTTGTATCATGTCTGAAAAGGCTAAATCAGGCTTCAAACGGTGCCAATGTGGACAAAAGATGTCTGTTACAGATAATCATAGTTCCTGCGTCTACTGTCTTGGCCCTCTCCATCTGCAGGAAGACTGTTCCATCTGCCATTCTTTCAGTGGAAGGGTTATGACAGATAGGCGCAGGAAACTTATGGATAAGGGCCTTTTGAAGATTGCATTCCAAGAGGCTCTGGATGCATCAGATCAGGCATCTAAATCCTCAAAGGAATCGAAGACGTCGGAGCCCATGTCATCGGCTCTGAGCTCTTCATTTAAAGTTCGATCACCGGTTCCACAGGCTTTGGGGCCAAGTGTTGAACTTTTGTCAGTTACCGAGCCTCGGGTCTTGGAACCAGTGCCGGACCTTCCTCCTCCTGTTCTGTTGAGGTCGGCTCCGTCTTCGATTCCTTCGACGCGTTGTTCCAGACCCCTCTCGGACACCGATGTAGACCGCGTGGTGCAGAAATTGATGGAGAAAACGGCCTTGTCTAAACTCATCTCTGTCTCCTCTCAGTTGGTGTCGAGACTCGAAGGCCTTCCCTTATCTCCACCTGTTCCTCCTCCAAGACCTATCCAGTCTTCGGAGCTGGGAGAGGCTGATCTGTTGATTGTGGAGCCCTCGGTGCCGGAACCGTCTATTTCTCGGTCGGCACCGTTCACCTCGACTCCTTCGGATCCAGTGCCGTAGTCTCGGAGCCGAAGATCCATCCTTGGATCCGGGACTGAGAGTCGAACCGATATTTCGGTTCCGACTCTCCCTCTCGGAGCCTCGGCTCGGATCGACTCGGCTCCGTCCTCGGGGTCTATGCCATCGGTGCCTGTCTCGGGGATTCCTACGATTTCTTCGGAACCTGGGGATGCCTCGACTCGGGACCCGGGGGCCTTCGATCTCATGAGGAAGGTGTTGTCTACCCAGACAACCACTTCAGCAGAAATGGTTTCTCCTTCCCATAAAGGTCCGTTATCCTCCTCTGCACCCACGGCTACATCTAAGCGTCGAGCACCAGTGTCTCAGCCACCCCTGGAGGGTGCCCCCTCTTCCTCGGAGGCTTCATCGGATGCCCCCCCGAGGAAGTCCCGAGGAAATGATTGTGTAAGAGGAGACACTTGGATTCTCCACAGGAATCCTTGACATCGGACACTGACTTGGATGAGTCAGAAGGGTCCCCAAAATCACCCTCAGAGGATGTCTCCTTTTCTGACATCCTGGAGATCCTAAAACAGAGAAGTGGTTGGCAAGCCCTACCCCCTTCTGAGGATGAGTCAGTCTTGCTGAAGGCATTCGGTGCTCGCCCTTCCTCCTCCTGGGTCACTCCGCCCTTCGATGAATTGATGGAATTGATTGCTCGGAGGGCGTGGGAGACACCTGACACGGTGGAGCCAGTCCCTAGAAAGCCTAATAAATATATTACAGCCCCCCCCCCAAGATAAGGCTTATCTAACTAAGGGAGTTCCAGTGGACGCTATGGTGGTGGCAGCGGCCACGAAGAAGGAGATGTCTGAATCTTCCTCATCTGTCCATCCGCCTAACGGAGATTCTAGGACTATGGACAGGTATGGGAAGCGCATTTTTAGTTCAGCGGCTTTTTCCATGCGATCCCTGAACTATTTGACCCATTTCACACGGTTACAGAGGGATCTAATCAAAGAGTTGGGAGATACCCTCCAGGGTACTACAGATGCTGCTGTCTCGGAGAAAGTTACAGCACATCTCAATACCCTTACATCTATTGCAAACTCGTCCATGAGGCTGATCTCATACGCAGCGAAGGGTCGAGTAGGGCAGCGACTTCAGCGATTGCTCTTCGTAGACAATCCTGGATGCGCTTATGTTCCTTTGTGGAAGCCTTCAAGTCTTCCTTTACTAACGCCCCATTAGATGGTGCCACTCTCTTTGGCCCAAAAGTAAAGGAGACCCTTACCCGGTGTGAGCAAGAGGGAAAGACTCTGTCTGCTGTCGGAGTCCGTTTTTCCACCCCATCCAGACCGTACCCCAAAGGGCAACGTGGAGGAAAAATGTGGCTTCGAAAACCCCAAGGTTCTTTCCCAGGGACACAGGGTGATGCCCCTCTAGAGGCAGAGGAGGGGCAGAGGTGGAAGACGTCACCCTGGCGGCAGAGGGGGTCCGCAAAACCAAGGTGACAGGGATACACTCCACGGGAAACCTTTCCAGCACTCCTGAGAGGAGGCCCGACTGTCCTGCTCTGGAGGCAGTCGGGGGTCGCTTAGCTTTATACCCTCAGGCCTGGCAAAGTCTTACATCAGACAATTGGGTAAAAAGCATTGTTACCAGAGGTTACAGAATTCCCTTCCTATTGCCCCCAATTCCGCAGAAAAGACTCCCAGATGTACCGCCCCATCTGCGAGGTCCTGCAGCTATAGAAATTTCAAAGCTGCTAGAAAAAGAGTCATCCAACCAGTCCCAGCAGACCAAAGAGGATTTGGAACTTACTCAAGGTTCTTTTTAGTTCCAAAAAAGACAGGGGACTGGAGGCCAATTCTGGACCTAAGCAAACTCAATACCTTCATCAAGAAAGAAAAGTTCCGGATGGTCACGCTTCAATCGATCCTTCCATTCTTACAGAAGGACGACTGGATGTGCTCAATAGATCTAAAGGACGCATACTACCACATCAAAATGGCCAGGGCGTCCAGGGATCACTTGCTTCGGCTGGGAGCCAGTCACTTTCAGTTTCGAGCCCTGCCCTTTGGTCTGACCTCAGCCCCCAGGGTTTTCACCAAATGTATGGCAGTGGTAGCGTCTCACTTGAGACGCCTGGGATTCCAGGTGTTTCCGTATCTGGACGACTGGCTCCTTTCTGCCACCACCGAGCGTCGACTGATTCAGGCCAGGGATTACACACTACAACTCTGTGTTCATCTCGGAATTTCCGTAAATTTGAAAAATCTTTACTACAGCCATCACAGCATATCTCATTCATAGGAGCAGAATTGGATACGCGTTGCTTAATCCTAAGGCTTCCTCCAGAAAGGATAGCCTCCCTACAAAACCATATATCTCTTCTTCTATCATCCAGAAAATCCCCAGCGAAACTGGTTCTGAAGGTTTTGGGTCTCATGGCAGCTTCTCTCATTGCGATACCCTTGGGAAGACTGCACATGAGAGTTCTTCAATGGCTACTGTTTGCACAATGGTCATTCCAACAGTTACCCCTGATGCACGAAATTCACATCACAAACATATGCAAATCACACCTGGCTTGGTGGCTTCGGACTTGCAATCTTTCCAGCGGAAGACCATTTGTGCTACCCACGCCGACAGCTATGGTGACCACGGACGCTTCCCTGATAGGGTGGGGGGGCATCTTTCAGGGACAGACAGTCCAAGGCGAATGGTCCAATTTGGAGTACAATCTGCACATCAATGTTCTAGAGTTGAGGGCAGTGTTTCTAGCGTTGCAACACTTTGCTCCCCTTCTTCCTCTAGGGACAATTGCAGTTCAGACGGACAACATGTCCGTAGTCTGGTACATAAACAAACAAGGGGGAACCAAGTCTTATCAACTATGCAGAGAGGCCATGAGAATCTGGCAATGGGTGGAGTCCACGGGTCGCTTTCTGATAGCAACGCACATCCCGGGGTTATCCAACGTCATAGCGGACAGGTTGAGCAGAGCTATCCTGTTACCTCACGAGTGGTCCCTCAAACAGTCAGTTGCGAAGGAAATTTTTCGCAAGTGGGGCCAGCCTTCCTGCGATCTGTTTGCGTCTCCAATGAACGCCAAATGCAGAAGCTATTTTGCCCTATTACCCCCTCCAGGGGAAGTCCCCAGGGACGCTCTGGTTCACGATTGGCCCCCGGGTCTCCTGTACGCCTTTCCTCCTTTCCCCCTGATTGCAAAGTTTCTGCAGAAAGCCAACAACCTGCAAAGGACGATTATCCTCATTGCCCCATTCTGGCCTCGTCAAATCTGGTTTCCCTTTCTTCTGGCACACCGAATTCAGGAACCCTGGATTCTGGACCCGGAGCCGGATCTACTGACCCACTCGTCGGGGGCTCCCCACCCGTCGCTACTCTCCCTCAGACTAGCAGCTTGGCTGCTCCGCTTCCCTACTTAGCCAGGTCTGATCTTCTTTCCCCTGCAGTTCAAAATATACTGGTGGCTTCTCATAAAGCTTCCACTACAAAGATTTACACTAGTAAATGGAAGCGTTTTGTGCACTGGGCAAATACACAACAATTGGACCCCGTGATAGCTTCTCTAAATAGGGTCTTGGAGTTTTTGACCGAACTGTTCCACCAAGGAGCTTCTCCTGCCACCTTGAGAGTGCAATTGGCTGCCATTTCAAACTTTCATGTGGAAGAAAGTGGGGCTCCTATTATGGCTCACAGACTTTGTAAGGCCTTTCTAAAAGGATCTTTCCATATTAGACCACCAGTTAGAAGTCCTACATCACCTTGGAACTTGAACCTTCTTTTATCTCAGCTGATGCTGCCACCTTTTGAACCAGCCTCTTCCTGTCCTTTGAAATTTTTGTCATGGAAGACCCTCTTTTTGGTGGCCATTACATCGGCCAGACGGGTATCGGAGCTTCAAGCTCTTTCCGTTAAACACCCTTATTTGATTTTTCACTCTGATAGAGTATCTCTTCGCACTGATCCATCCTTTCTTCCCAAAGTTTGCTCCGTTAATAATATTAATCAGTCCATTGAGCTCCCTACCTTTTTCAAAAACCACTCCAATAAGTTGGAATATATGTTACACAAGTTAGATGTTCATAGACAACTCAGATTTTACTTGGATAGAACAAAAGATCACAGAAAAACGGACCAGCTTTTTATAGCCTTTGCAGACAGCAAGAAGGGTATGGCAGTTATGAAACGAACCCTTTCCAAATGGCTTTCCGATTGTATTATTTTTGTTTATGCTGCCTCGGAGTAAACTTTACCTGTCAAGCCCAAAGGGCACTCTACAAGATCAGTATCTACATCCCTGGCTCATGCAGCCCGCCTACCGTTAGACACTATTTGTGCGGCTGCCACTTGGTCTAAACCACATACATTCATTGCTCATTACAAAGTAGACAGGATTTCTAGGGACAGGGCAACCTTTGGTTCCACTGTGCTCAGGAACGTTCTCCCGTGAGTTCCTCAGGAATATGGAGCTAGGGACGCTACCCAGGTGTAAGAACAAACGGCGAGATTGAACACTCTCACATATAGAAGTTATGTCCTTACCATAACGTTCCATGTGGAGTGTTCATCTCGCCTTTGTTCTTACATTCCCACCCTCCCACCCTCAGGAAGAACGTCCAGTTTAGGTGTCTGGTTTGGTTCTCCTGCTTCTGCCTTATGCAGTTGTTGTGGATATATTTTTCAACTATGTTTGTTCTTGTTGGCATGAATGTGTTATATTCTCTCTGTTGGCTTCTGGTTTGCTTGCAAACTAGATCTGAGATAAAGGCAGAGGGGGATTGTGGGAGTTAGGCTGGTCTCGAGCTTCTTCTCGATGCAGAGCTTTGCCAAGCGGCCGACACGGAGCCGAGGATCGGCTCCGAACCCAGGTGTAAGAACAAAGGCGAGATGAACACTCCACATGGAACGTTATGGTAAGGACATAACTTCTATTTTTGGAATGTGGTTCCAGTTGTGTAGTGCTCTACTTTTATCTACTTGCTTCAGGAATGCTATGTACAAGTCATTTGCTTTCATTTTTGTTTTCCAATAAACATCTTTATTAATTATCATGTATGATATAGGCAGTTCTACATTTATATAAATGAAAAACAAATTGACACCACTTTAGTTGCAAACATTATACATCACCAACACCATTGAAACAACTGTAGTTGCAAACATTATACACCACTTACGTATCCAGCCATGGTCAGTTAAGCATTATATGGCTCATTGAAATCCTGCCTCTTAAACCTCATTCCTTCTCTGCATATATTGCCGCCACAATTCCCATTTTCTTTCCTATATAGTTTGCTCCATACCTTTTCTAAAGCTTCCTATTCCAGTTGTTTTATCTCTGTTACTATATTCACTACTTCTAGAAAAGTTGGTTTAGACTTTTGATTTCCATTTTCTAATAATTGCTTTTTTGGCACTACCATAATTAGACTCATCAAGGCTTTACTATGTCTAGGCAATTCTGATTCTGTATCATAGCTCTAAAAAGATAATCTCCCCAGTCAAGCCAATCTGCTCACCCATTATCTCCGACAAAGCGGTCTGCAAGGAAGCCCTAAAGTCCGCTAGGTCACTACACTCGCAAAAAATATGTTCCCAGCCACCTCTTTCTTGTCCATCACACTTCCAGCATTTGCTATCCACCTGAGGAAAAATTCTTTGGAATCTACTTGGGATATAAAAATACCTACGTAAACATTTCCAGACAAAGATCATAAGTCTTTTAGACTTTGTTGCATGTTTGGGAGATATGCATGTATCCCCCATTGTCTGTTTGTGAATTGCTTATCCAGTCTCTCTTCCCAATCCTTTCTAAGCTCCTCTGATTAAATCTTATAATTATCATGCAATATTTTATATGTTCTACTAATTATTCCTTTTTTAATGGCAGCTTCTGTTTAGATTCTGTTAAAAACTGTACCATTGCTGTTCTTTTGTTTAGGACCCCCCCTATTTCTTTTTCTTTGTCCATCCTCTGATATCAGTCCTTGATGGGGAAGGCAATCTCTAACCCACAGTCCAAATATAATTTTGTCCTCTTTCCATTCTATTACCTTTCCATTTCTAGTTCTTTGCTCTTAATACCTTGGTTTCTTTGCCAGTTTTCTCCAATAAATTCCAGCCCTCTCTTGCCTATTATCTGTATCCCTATTGGCAGAATTTCTGTTCTCCATTTTTGTGCTGGTTTAGTTCTTGGAATACTCCCTGCTATTTTATGAGTATAATACTCTGTGTATGATTTATGTTGTTCTCCTTAGAGTTTACAGCCAAAATCCCAATCTCTCCTTATTTCTTGAACTTCCCACTTGTATCATCATCATTCCTTTCAACATTTGAATTATAGATGTTATGTAGTCCTATCTCACCTTCATTCTTACTGGTTGGGTTCGGAACCGATCATTGGTTCTGACTCGGCCGTATACTAAAGCTCGAAGAGTTCTACTTGGCTCGTGGCTGAATCCCTATCCCATCATGCACTGGTGTAATTCCCCAGATCTCATTTGCAGCTAAAAAGATTGGAGACTCTTCATCTTGGCCATGGCTAAGTGTTGAATTTTTTTCCAAAAAAATTGTCTTTATTCCTAGTTTTTTGTATATATAGTTAGTCAGTTAGCTAGTTATATAGCTTCTATAATGAGTTACTTCACTTTCGGTGTGCTTGTTGTTTACATATATTTAGCCGTTATTGCATTAGTGGTTGGCTGTCGCTCATTTCTCATTAGGCCTTCCGCTTTCTATCCGATCTCAGCTTCCTAATCTCCGTTTTTAGAGTTTTGTTAAACTTTTCTGCTGGCGCACTGTTTGTTAGAAGTGCTTCTACTCACCGTGTCTAATCCTTTCTTCTAAGCTTGTAGTTAGCTTAGCTTGTGCTCATTAGAGGGCAAAGCTCTTTCCCATTCCTTTCTTCTGCAAATCATTAAGGTGCGTTGTTTCTTTTTTGAAAATCTTTGGCTGTTTTATATTAGTGTTTGGTGTGAATTTATATATATTTATATATCCTGTTAGAGTGTTGTCTGAATTATATACTCTTAAAGTATGGTATTAGTATTCAGTTAGTGTAAAAAATAGTTGTGCCTTGTTGCCCACTTTGTGATAATGTCTTAAGGATCAGAAGGAAACAAAGGCATCCGGGGTCGAAGAAATGCCAGATGGACGTAGTATATGCGTATACTGTCTCGGATCCATCCACTTGCAAGAATCATGTACTTTCTGCCATTCCTTTAACTCTAGGGTTTTACTAGAGAGGAAGAACAAACTGATCATAAGAGGACTTCTAAAGACTCCCTTTTCTGAAACCTTAGAAGGTCAGAGAGCGCCTCCAATAAGTCCAAGTCCCCATCTGCTAAAACTGATAAACCTGCCAAGAGATCATCTTCATCTTCTTCTGGCCACTCAGAACTGCCAGAGAAGATAGCAAAGACAACTCCATCTAATCCAAAGCCTACTGGATCAGACAAATCAACATCCTCGGCACCAGAGAGTTTACAGCCAAGAGAGACTCGGATTTGGAGCCGGTTGTCTGAATTGTTACCGGTCTCCCCTACCCTGCGATCTCCCATTTTACAGAGATCTCACTCACCAAACCCTTTCCTCTAGGTCCTCCAGAAGCCTATCTGATGTCTATGTGGATAGAGTGGTGCATTAGACTGCTGAAGATGCCAGCACTGGTAAAACTCCTGTCGATTCCAGCCCAGTTGGTTTCGAAGCCAGCAAAGACCTTTTCACCCACGTCAGTTCCTCGTCTGAGCGAATCTGGAACATCGGAGCCAGAATGTCTGGAACCAATTGTAGATACTTTGGTGTTGAGACCTACTGTGGTGATTTCGGACCCGTTGTCTGCTCAGACATAGTCAGTGCCATCTGAGATGTCAAGGAGCCAGAGCTGTCTGGTCGATCCTGGCGGCGACGCTCAGACCCAAGAACTTTCAGTTCCGAGCTTGCCTCTCAGGGCCTCCACACGGGTGAGCTCGGCTCCCACGTCAGCATCAGAGCCATCCCCCTTGGCTCCGGGGTCTCCTCTGCTTCTTCAGAACCAAAGGTGTCCCCATATCAGGGGGGAGGAGCTTTTAAGCTGACTATGAGTGTGCTGTCTTCCCATACAGCTCTACACAAAGGTTCTGACATTCTTCTCCCTCAAGCACCAGCTTCTCTCTTTGCACCACCCCAGCCACAGGACAGTGGATATTCTGGGCATCAGGGTGCCCCATCGGGAGAACAACACTCTTCCAAGACCTCTCCAGAATACCCTTCTGAGGAGGCTCCATGGAAGAGACTCTGCAAGAGGAAGCAACTGGACTCCCCAGACAAGTCAGTCACCTCAGACACTGACCTCGAGGAGTCGGAAGGGTCCCCACGGTTGCCCTCTGAGAATATCTTCATTGCGGATGTCCTAGAAATCCTTAAACAGGTGGCTGGAAACCCATCAACCTTTCTAATGAGGAGTCAGTGTATCCGAAGGCCTTTGGATCTCAACCTTCAGCCACCTGGGAGTCTCTGTCTTTCGACAAACTCGTGGATCTAGTTAGTTGAAAGGCATGAGAGTCATCAGACGCAATGGGAACCGGTCCCTCGGAGGCCAGTAAATTAATTACAGCTCCAACAGACAAGGAATTTCTCACAAAAGGCATCCATGTAGATGCTATGGTGGTGGCAGCAGCTGCTAAGAAGGAGCTTTCCGAAATGTCCTCATCTGTTCATCCGCCAAACAAGGAGTCTAGATCAATGGACAGATATGGTAAGTGTATATTTTCATCAGCGACTTTTGCCCTTCGATTGCTGAATTACTTGACGCACTTTACAAGACTTCGAAGAGATCTCCTGAAAGAGTTAGGAGATGCTCTTCAAAATATACTAGCTGCAGGGGTCTCAGATAAGGTATTCTGTCAGCTATCCACCTTAAACTTCGTAGTAAACTCCTCCATGAGACTGATCTCTTACACTGCAGATGGAGCAAGTAGGGCAGTGGGTTTGGGAGTTTCCCTAAGGAGACGCTCCTGGATGCACTTGCATAACTTTGCGGAACCCTTTAAGTCTACATTTGTCAATGCCCCTTTTGATGGTTCCTCATTTTTGGACCCAAAGTAAAAGAAACAGTCACCAGATTTGAGCAGGAAGGGAAAACTCTCTCTGCCATTGGAGTACGTTTTTCCGTACCTTCTAGACCCTACCCCAAAGGTCGGGGGGGTGAATGTGGTTCAGAAAATCCCAGGGAGTTTTTCAAGATGGACAAGGTGAATCCTTCCCCAGGGCAGAGGGGGAAGTAATGGCAGATGCCATCCAAGCGGCAGAGGGGGTCTGCAAAATCAGGGTGACTGAGATTCCTTTTGCGGCCGACCCTTCCAGCTCTCATGAAAGGAGGCCTGTCTGCCCTCCTCTGGAGGCAGTCGGGAGTCTGTTGTCTTTGTACCCAGAAGCCTGGCGAGAGCTCACAAGAGACAAGTGGGTACAAAGCATAATATCCAGAGGTTACTCCATACCATTTTGCCTTCCTATCCCAAATGTCAAAAACATCCCAGATGTTTCACCCAGTCAAAGGGAACAAGCAACTATAGAGATTCAAACTTTGCTGGACAAAAGAGTCATCCAAAGTCCCCACAGACCAAATAGGATCCGGAACTTACTCAAGATTCTTTCTAGTGCCAAAAAGAACAGGGGACTGGAGACCCATCTTGGATCTCAGCAAACTAAATGAATCTGTAAAGAAGACCAAGTTCTGGATGGTGACACTGCAGTCAATTCTTCCCTTCTTAGGGAAAGACAATTGGATGTGCTTGATAGACCTCCAGGATGCATACTACCACATCAAAATGGACAGGCTATCAAGGAGTTATTTGCGCTTCCGGTTGGGAGCCAGTCATTACCAATTTCAAGCTATGCCCTTTGCTCTCACTACAGCCCCCAGGGTGTTCACCAAATGGCAAGGCAGTAGTCACAGCTCACATGAGGCGGTTAGGATTCCAAGCGTTTCCATACCTAGACGACTGGCTCCTGACTGCCACCACCAGGCATTTACTACAGCAGACAAGAGACGCCACATTACACCTTCGCACTCACTTGGGGATAATGAGAAATTCAGAAAAATCTGCCTTGTTGCCATCTCAGCATATTACCTTTATAGGAACAGATCTGGACTCCATGATGTCAAAGCTAACTGCGGAAAGAGTCTCTCTGCTCAGACAACAGATTTTCAGTCTTCTGCCAAAGACCAAAGTAAAGGTGAAAACAGTTCTAAAAGTCCTAGGAACCATGGCAGCAGTGATAACCCTAGTTCCCCTAGCTCATATGCACATGAGATTTCTTCAGTGGCTCCTTTTTTTCTCAATGGTAATTACAAGAGCTTCCCATGTCACACCAGATCAGGATTACAGAATCATGTAAAAAAGATCTACGATGGTGGCTTTTCCTGTCACATGACATTAGGTCTACCTTTTATCCCATAACAGCCTGTGGCGACAGTGACCATGGATGCCTCCCAGGGGGGGGGGGGCATTATCTGGGGAGGACAGTCCAAGGCACCTGGCAAGTACACAAGGCCCACTTGCACATCAATGTCCTAGAGATGAGAACAGTGCTCTTGGCATTGCAAGCACTTCAGGACTCTCTTCTACTAGGGACGATTGCAATTCAGACAGACAACATGTCTGTGGTCTGGTACATAAACAAGCAAGGAGGAACCAGGTCCTACCCCCTTTGTCGAGAGACACTGAGTATGACAGTGGGCAACCTCTTCCCAACCTTTTCTTGTAGCAACGTATATCCCGGGGAAATCTAACATGATAGCAGACAGGCTCAGCAGGGCGATATTAATGCCTCACGAGTGCTCCCTAAAACAAGAAGTAGCAGAAAGGATGTTCTAAAAATGGGCCAGCCTTGCTGTGACCTCTTTGCCACTCCCATGAATACCAAATGCAGCAGCTACTTTGCCCTGACCCCCCCCCCTTTGGGGGAGTCACCAAGGGACGCACTTGCTCACTATTGGACCTCGGGACTACTTTATGCATTTCCCCCATTTCCTCTAATACCCAGAGTCATTCAGAAAGCCAAGTCATTGGGAAGCAAACTAATTCTTATTGCCCCATACTGGCCTCATCAGATTTGGTTCCCCTTTCTCTGGCCTCATCCTCAGGAGGAACCGTGGGTTCTAAACCCAGTTCCAGACCTTCTGACTCATGTCCAGAACACCCCACCCCTCCCTCCAAACCCTCAAGTTGACAGCATGGCTGCTCCAGTTCCAAATTTAGTCAGGCTTCATAATTTAATGCCAACAGTGAAACATATTCTAGTGTCTTCGCACAAGGCCTCAACCTGGAAGTTATACCTCAGTAAATGGAAAATGTCTTCGTACTGGGCTTCAAGGTTTTCGTACTGGGCTTCAACAAAAGACATTGATCCTGTCTCTGCCCCAATCAGCTCTATTCTTGAATTCCTGGCAAATCTGTTTCATCAAGGTCCCGCTGCAGTTACTATAAAAGTCCAATTAGCCGCAATTTCTAGTTTTCATATAGGTGATTTGACTCTTAACTTGATGTCACACAGATTGTGCAAAGCGTTTTTAAAAGACACTCCTATTAAAGACCCTCTATCACCATGGGATTTAAATTCTGTCCTATCACACCTAACTCTGCCTCCCTTTGAGCTGGCATCAACTTGTGATATCAAATTTCTGTCATGGAAAACAATTTTGTTGGTTGCCATTACTTCTGCAAGAAGAGTCTCAGAATTAGAAGCCTTATTCGTCAAACCTCCTTATAATGATCTTCCATAAAGATAGAGCATCTCTTCAAACTAATCCATCCTTTTTACCTAAAGTATGCTCTCAAGCTAATCTAAATCAATGTATTGAGCTGTCAGTGTTTTTCCCTAATCGTGGCAACAAGGCAGAATACAAGCTCCACCAATTAGATGTCCATAGACAACTGCATTTTTATTTACACAGAACCAAAGATTTTAGGAAATCAGATTAACTGTTTATCTCCTTTTCAGAAGCAAAAAAAGACATGCTCGTTTCTAAGGTCTCACACTCAAACTGGCTTTCAGACTGTATCACCTTTATCTACACTACTAACAACAGATATCTACCCTTTAAAGTCAAGGGACACTCCAGAAGGGCCATAGAAACATAATCTGCTTATCTAGCTAGACTATCACTGGACAGCATTTGTGCCGCTGCTATGTGGGCAAGGCCCCGTACCTTTATCACTCATTACAAAGTAGATTTGGCCTCCAGGGACAGGGCCTCCTTTAATTCCACTGTCCTGAAGAATGTACTCCCATGAGCCACCCAGAAAATGTGGTGTAGGGACGCTGTCCCATCCAGTAAGAATGAAGGCGAGATAGGACAGAATAACATGGAGAAGTTATGTACTCACCATAACTTCCATGTTTGTTATCCATCTCGCCTTTATTCTTGCATCCCTCCCACCTTCCACCAGCCCAAAGCTTCTGGAGGGTTTAGTTTTTTTTTTCCTTTGGCAAGAAAGTTCTGACTTTCTTTCTTGTATATATATTCTGCAGAATATTATACATGTAGACTCATTACTATGGTTATCAGCAAACCAGATCTCGGGAATTGCACCAGTGCATGAGAGGATAGAGATTCAGACACGAGCCAAGTGTAAGTCTTCGAGCTTTGGTATATGGCCGAGTCAGAACCGATGATCTGTTCTGAACCCAACCAGTAAGAATGAAGGCGAGATGGACAACAAACATGGAATGTTATGGTGAGTACATAACTTCTTTTTTTCTGCTTGTGCTATGTAATAAGAGCCTCAACTGTGTTGCTCAAAAATGCCCCCTCAAACTGGGTAATCCTAGTCTGCCCTGTTCAATTGGAAGAATCAGTTTATCCCACTTGACCCTTGCTGTCTTCCCTTCCCAGAAAAAAATTACCTCAACTGTTTTTTAATTGCTATCCACAGCCTCTCCTTTAGTTGATAAAAATATGCCTGACTTGTGCATAAGACTAAAAGGACTAAAAATATTTTAATTGCTTGTATCTTAGTATCCATATAACAAAGCTTCCAGTTTCTCGATTTTTTTAATCTTCTGTTTAGTCTCTTCCCACATATCCTTAGCTGCCACAACAGAGTCATTTCTAATCCATACTTCTAAATACCTTTTATCATGTCCACATAAATATGGATATTGTTGAATCAATTCATATGTGGCTACATAATTTACTGCTGTTGCGTTTGTTTTAGCTTCATTAATTTTGTATCACGAGAAGATCTGAAACTCTCTTAAAATGTTCCACAACACTGTAATGTACCTTTGTCATTTGCTTTCTTTTGACTTTTTTAATGGCATGTCTGTCTCTTCATGCTGAGATGGTATTCTTTTTTCTTTTGCCATTTGGAACAAGCCATCAGCTGGCAAAGATGCGTCATCCTGACCCCGGATACTGGGAGTCCATCCTGACCCCCCCCCCCGGACCTAATCCAAAAGCTTACCATTCCCTATAAGAAGACTGAGGCATCCTAGTGCAGCCTCATAATTGCAGCCATAGGGATAGTTTTTTTTATTTGTATGCCCTACCTGTTTCTGCACCCCAACACCTGACATACAGTAATGTATGGCCATTATGTCCAAGAATGTTTGTGCATACCCCTTCTGTTTTATAAGCATGGTATGCATACCCTTGTGTCACCACTAGAGCTGCCATACTTGCTTAATGACCCCTCTCACCACTGCATTTTCTGATCAGTTCCTCAATTGTTGGTTACACTAGTAGAGCTTGAATCAGCTGGATCATTTGTAGGACTTGCTTCTTGTACACCACAAAGCTGAGCTTTTTCGCTATTTCATTTGTACTTGTATTTTCTATTTCTGTTTATTTTGTAGAAATTAGTTATTTAAGCATGTATACTATATCTAATAAAAAATCTCTGGTGGTGAATCTGGTGGTTGCAGCAGTACAAAAAATCTGTGTTTGAGAGTGCATTGTGAGTCCTGGGTTTGCTTAAGAGATTTTAATACACTACAGCTATCTCCCAAGCTTGGAGGTACAGTCACAATAGTTTAGTCCTGGCTGGTAGTTGCTGAAGAATACTTCTCAGAACAGGCATGGGAGGAGCGTCCATGGTATAGTAATGCAAAGCTACAGGTAAGCACTCTTTTTATGTGCAAAATGGCTGCATTCTTACACGAGAAAACAGCTAAAACTCTTGCCTTCCAATGTTCATTTCTAATTACCTTTACTGTTGCCTGCTTCAGGTTACATCTGGCTTTTAGACAGTGGCAGGGAGTGTCATAAACAATTGCAGGTAACAGAAGCATGATAACTATAGACAGCCACAGAGTAGGAAAGGTACTTTTTTTTGTAAAAAAACAACCAACAAAAGTCCAGAGGTAAAAGATACCAAAAAAACAACACAAATTCTCCACCAAACAAATTTAATGTGGCTTAGCGCCTCGGCAACATCAGCCTTCTTTGAGCACACAAAAAGTAATAAATAAACACTCCCTTTTATACCAACCATAACTGAATAATCACAATTAATTACTTAATTAATACATCAATTTAAAAAAAGGCTTTTTTGTTTAAAGCAGCATGACTTACAAAAACAATAAGTATATAACATAAAAAAACTAAAATATGTTACAATAAACATCTCCAGCTGACTTCTTTATTAAGACCACTAGGTGATAATGTATTGTGTTTCAATATATAAATAGTTTCCTTAAATAATAAAATATTTTTCAACAGTCTATCATCTCCTTTTCTGACAAAAACTTTTTCTAAAATAGTACACTCCAAAAAATTCACATTACTATTATGTTGTTCCAAAAAATGTAAAGCTACTGGGCTTTCTACCGCTCCCCTTTTAATGTCACGAACATGCTCCTGCATTCTAATTTTAAATTTTCTTTTTGTTTCTCCCACATAACAGAGGTTACAGGGGCACCTAAGGCAATAAATAACTCCTGTAGTATGACATGTAAATTGATTATTTGGTATAAACCTAATTCCATTTATTTTATCAAAATATAATTAACATATAAACATATATTACAGGAACCACAAGGAGTAGTACCATAAGTGCATAATGGATAGCTTAATTGATCCTTAGGATGAACATAATAAGCTTTAATTAATTTATCTGCTAAGTTCTGTCCCCTTCTGTATGCAACCTTTGGAACAATAGGAATAAATTTACACATAAATTCATCTTGTGACAAAAATTTCCAATAGTACTTGATATAGTCCCACATTTTTTCACTTAATAAATTAAAAGTAGTCACAAAATAAATATCTTGTTTTTCTTTGTTACAATTTTGTGAATATCTATTAATTCTTATATCTGAAAAAACAATCTCCTTACCAACTTTATTAACTGGAGAAAAATTCTCAGTATTATTGCTAATAACTCTTAATAATTTATTAATAGATTCTTTAATCAATTCCATACTGTAACCTCTTTGTAAAAACATCTTAATAGAGTCATAAATATTATTTTCTAAATCTACTTCACCACTACATAGTCTAGATAATCAAACTATCTCTCCATATGGCAATGACCTCAAAGTATGAGGAGGATGGCAACTCGTGCCATATAAGTATTGATTATCATCCACAAACTTACGATATACCGTAGTTGAAATTCGGTCATTGGTAACTCCTGTTAGAGAAATATCTAAATAATTTACTTTCTTACCATACTGTAGACCATCAAATTGTATATTATACTTATTATTATTTAAATCAGAAATAAACTGATGTATAAATTCGAAACCTCCATTACAAAGAAAGATTAAATCATCTATGTAGCGAAAGTAAAACAAAACATTATGCTGAAAAAATATGTTGGTATAGATGTATTCTAACTCAAATTTAGCCATAAATAAATTGGCATACATAGGGGCAAATGATGCCCCCATTGCTGTCCCTTTCAACTGATGGTAGATAACCTCATTAAAACTAAAAAAGTTATTGGCAAGACAAAAATATGTCAAATCCATAATGTAATGTGAAGTGGGATTATCTCCCAAAAAGTAACGCAATGCCTGAATACCATCTTTATGGCCAATATTGGTGTATAAACTAACAACATCCACACTAACCCAAAACATTTTTTCTGTCCATATAACATCTGAAATTTTGTCAATAAAATCAAAAGAATCTTTAACATACGACTCAAGTTTTTCTACAAAAGGTAACAGATAATTATGTATAACAATACCCACATTCCGAGAAAAATAATTAGTAGCAGAAACAATAGGACGTCCCGGAGGATTCACTAAACTCTTATGGAGCTTTGGGAGACAATAAAAAGTAGCTAAATTACAATTATCAACACAGAATTTCTTGTCAAAATCATTTTTAGAGAAATAACCTAGTCGTACACCTCTTTCAATTAATACAGTATATTCCTTCATAGCATTTAAGTATGTATTTTGATCACTAATTTCATATGTCAAAGAATCACTCAAATGTTTCATACACATCTCAAAATATTGACTATGATGGAGTAACACTATTTTATTGCCTTTATCAGAAAGCTTAACGACTAGGTCATGTCTATTCATAAGTCTATTTAAAGCACACCATTCATTTTTTGTCATATTATAATTCCAGGAACCAGAGTTACAAGAATTCAAAAGTTCCTTAATAGAAAAATGAACCATTTCTGAATACTGTGTAACAGTTTGATTAGTATACGGTGGTAAAAATTTACTATGAAATTCAATGCCATAAGTATTAAGCATAGAATAAGCATTGGAATACATGGAGACTTCAGTTTCATCAGAAAAACATGAATAGAAACTATCCTCACTATTATCACTACCTAAATCATTTATAAAACTCTTCCCATCTGTAAAAACATTGTCATGTGAAAAAAAACATTTCAAGTGTAATATTCTAATGAACTTGAATATATCTTGTTTAAGTACATAATGTCTTGGAATAACAGTGGGAACAAATTTTAAACCTAATTGAAGAACTGCTACTTCTTCACTGGATAATACACAGCCTGATAAATTAACAACATTAGAGATAGGCGAAAAAACAGTGTCCACAACATTAATTCCATCTACCTCGTTTAGATGCTTGTTTAAAGTGTCCTTCACACGATGGAGAACCGGAGCCAGTACCCTTTTTCTTGTAGCCTCTCTTGGTGTTATTTCCATCGTTCCGAAAACGTTGTTGATGTGCTACAGGGTCCTGAGCCCCAGGTAAAGGAGGAAAATCATAGGTTTCACCTTCAGAATCCGTAGTTCGACACAGACCCTCAGAAGAAGCAAACGAAACAGATAACTGTTTTTTTATTAGTTCTCACCGTTTGCCCCGAACGGAAATTTTGCTTCTTTTTCCACAAGAAGGCCTGCCCACTATCGTAATCATGTATATCTCTTTTAATTTTGGTAGATTTATATTGGACCTGTTCATTTTCATATTTATTAAGCTTTTCCTTTATATTAAAGAAAATGTCATTAACTTTTGAATCACCTATCTCATGTAACAATTTAGAATGCATATTATATAACTGCCCCTGTAATCTTTGCAATAACAATTGATGTGATAGTGTTCAATCTCGCCGTTTGTTCTTACACATGGGTTCGGAGCCGATCCTCGGCTCCGTGCCGGCCTCTTGCAAGCTCTGCATCGAGAAGAAGCTCGAGACAATCTAATACCCACAATCCCCCTCTGCCTTTACCTCAGATCTAGTTTGCCGCTGCTGCATCCGCATCGTTGGGAGCTAGCTCGAGAGTTTCTAAGCTAAGATATAACTTTTTTGTTATATTTTATTAGGATACTTGTCTGTTTGATATTTTTCAGTGTTAACTGTGTGATTGTGTTGTGGTTCCGTTAATTTATTGGTACCGTTAACTTTAATTATCGGTCAAATTGTTATCGGGGCCTACACCCTTCATATCTTACCTAGTTGAGAAGAATTTTTTACCGGATTTGACAATTTTATCGGTTTTGACTAACTTATCGGACTTGACTGTTTTTTACTGGATTTGTCTTTCTTCCCTATAATGTCTGAGAAGGTAAAGTCTGGTTTCAAGCGTTGTCAGTGTGGCCAGAAAATGTCGGTCACTGACAACCATAGTTCCGTCTACTGCCTTGGCCCTCTCCACTTACAAGAGGATTGCTCCATCTGTCACTCTTTTAGTGGGAGGGTCATGACAGATAGGCGCAGGAAACTATGGACAGAGGTCTATTGAAACCGGCTTTCCAAGAGGCTCTGGATGCTTCTGACCAGGCATCAAAGTCCTCTAAGGGGTCGAAGGCGTCGGAGCCTAAGTCATCGGCTCCGAGCTCTTCTTCAAAGGTTAGATCACCGGTTCCACAGACTTCGGGGCCGAGTGTTCAACTGGTATCGGTTCCTGAGCCTCGAGTCTTGGAACCGGTGATGGAGCTCCCTCCTTCTCTCATATTGAGGTCGGCTCCGTCTTCGGTTCCTTCGACCCGTTCTTCCTCCAAACTTTCGGATGTCGATGTGGATCGCGTGGTGCAGAAGTTATTGGAGCATTCGGCCCTCTCTAAACTTATTTCGGTTTCCACCCAGTTGGTGTCGAAACTTGAAGGCCTTCCTGTATCTCCATCCATTCCTCCTCCGAGACCGATTCAGTCTTTGGAGCCGGAAGAGGCTGATCTACTGATTGTGGAGCCCTCGGGTCCAGAACCGTCTTTTTCTCGGTCTGTTCCCCTCACCTCGACTCCGTCGGACCCGGTACCGGAGTCTCGGAGCCGACAGTCTGTTCTTGGTTCCGGGGCCGAGAGTCGAACCGACGTGTCGGTTCCGACTCTCCCCCTCGGGGCCTCGGCGGATCGATTCGGCTCCGTCCTCGGGGTCGATGCCTTCGGTGCCTGTGTCGGGGATTCTTCCCATTTCTTTGGAACCGGGGGACTCTTCGATGCGGGACCCGGGAGCATTCGACCTGATGAGGAAGGTGTTGTCTACCCAGACAACCACATCAGTGGAAGCAGTTTCTCCTCCCCATAAAGGGCCTTTGTCTTCATCTGCACCCACGGCCACATCCAAGCGTCAGGCACCAGTGTCTCAGCCACCCCTGGAGGGTGCCCCCTCTTCTTCCGAGGCTTCTTTGGATGCTCCCCACGAGGAAGTCCCTAGGAAGAGATTGTGTAAGAGGAGACACTTGGATTCTCCACAGGAATCCTTGACATCTGACACTGACTTAGATGAGTCAGAGGGGTCCCCTAAGTCACCTTCAGAAGATGTCTCTTTTTCGGACATATTGGAGATCCTGAAGCAGAGAGGTGACTGGCAGTCCCTTCCCCCTTCTGAGGATGAGTCAGTTCTGCTGAAGGCATTTGGTGCTCGCCCTTCCTCCTCCTGGGTCACTCCGCCCTTCGACGAACTAATGGAACTAATTGCTCGAAGGGCGTGGGAGGCTCCTGACACAGTGGAACCTGTTCCAAGGAAACCTAACAAGTACATCACAGCACCTCAGGATAAGTCCTACCTTACAAAAGAAGTTCCAGTAGACGCTATGGTGGTGGCAGCAGCCACGAAAAAGGAGATGTCGGAGTCTTCTTCGTCTATCCATCCTCCTAATAAAGACTCTAGGACGATGGATAGATACGGGAAGCGCATTTTTAGTTCAGCGGCTTTTTCCATGCGGTCCCTGAACTATTTGACCCACTTTACACGTCTACAGAGGGATCTAGTCAAAGAGTTGGGAGATACCCTCCAGGGTGCTACAGATGCAGCTGTCTCAGAGAAAGTGACAGCGCAACTTAATACCCTAACATCGATTGTTAACTCGTCCATGAGGCTGATTTCACGCGAAGGTTCGAGTAGGGCAGCAGCTTCAGCGATTGCTCTTCGTAGACAATCCTGGATGCGCCTATGCTCCTTTTGAAGCCTTCAAGTCTTCCTTTACAACGCCCCATTTGACGGTGCCACTCTCTTTGGCCCCAAAGTAAAGGAGACCCTTACCCGGTGTGAACAAGAGGGAAAGACTCTGTCTGCTGTCGGAGTCCGTTTTCCACCCCAACCAGACCGTACCCCAAAGGGCAACGCGGTGGAAAATGTGGTTTCAAAACCCCAAGGGTCTTTCTCAGGCACACAGGGTGATGCCCCTCTAGAGGCAGAGGAGGGGCAGAGGTGGAAGACGCCGCCCTGGCGGCAGAGGGGTCCGCAACATCAAGGTGACAAGGAAACACTCCCTGGTAAACCTTTCCAGCATTCCTGAGAGGAGGCCCGACTGTCCTGCTCTGGAGGCAGTCGGGGGTCGCTTAGCTTTATACCCTCAGGCCTGGCAAAATATAACTACAGTCAAGTGGGTAAAAGCGTGGTTACCAGAGGTTACAACATACCCTTCCTATCTCATCCCATCCCAAAGAAAAGACTCCCAGATGTACCGCCGGATCTGCGAGAGCCAGCAGCTTTAGAAATTTCAAAGCTGCTAGAAAAAAGAGTCATCCAGCCAGTCCCAGCGGACCAGCAAGGATTCGGGACTTACTCAAGGTTATTTTTAGTTCCAAAGAAAACAGGGGACTGGAGGCCCATTCTAGACCTAAGCTACCTCAATACTTTCGTCAAGAAAGAAAAGTTCGAATGGTCACGCTTCAATCGATCCTTCCATTCTTACAGAAGGACGAGTGGATGTGCTCAATAGATCTAGAGGATGCATACTACCACATCAAAATGGCCAGGGCATCCAGAGATCATTTGCGCCGGCTGGGAGCCAGTCACTTTCAATTTCGAGCCCTGCCCTTTGGTCTGACCTCAGCCCCCAGGGTCTTCACCAAATGCATGGCAGTGGTAGCGTCTCACTTGAGACGCCAGGGATTCCAGGTGTTTCCGTATCTGGACAACTGGCTCCTTTCGCCACCACCAGGCCAACTACTGCAGGCCAGAGACTTTGTTCTCCAACTGTGTGTTCACCTAGGGATCTCCGTAAACTTCGGAAAATCCTTACTTCAGCCATCAGAAAATATCTTGTTCATAGGAGCAGAGTTAGACACGTCAGTTGATTCTGGGGCTTCCCCCAGAAAGGATATTATCACTTCAGACTCATATTCGTCTTCTACTCTTGTCAAGGAAATCTCCTGCAAAACTAGTACTAAAGGTGTTGGGCCTCATGTCAGCCTCCTGATTGCAATTCCCTGGGAAGGCTGCACATGAGAGTCCTACAATGGCTGCTGTTTGCACAATGGTCGTTCAACAACTACCTCTAACACACGAGATTCTTATAACAAAGACATGCAAAGCAGATCTAAACTGGTGGCTTCAAGCGTTCAACCTTTCCAGGGAGACCGTTTGTGCTACCCACCACAGTTACAGTGACCACGGACGCTTCCCTGATAGGGTGGGGGGGCATCTTTCAGGGACAGACAGTCCAAGGCGAATGGACCAATTTGGAGTACAATCTGCACATCAATGTTCTAGAGTTGAGGGCAGTGTTTCTAGCGTTGCAACACTTTGCTCCCCTTCTTCCTCTAGGGACTATTGCAGTTCAGACGGACAACATGTCGGTAGTCTGGTACATAAACAAGCAAGGGGGAACCAAGTCCTATCAGCTATGCAGAGAGGCCATGAGAATTTGGCAGTGGGCGGACTCCACGGGTCGCTTTCTAATAGCAACGCACATCCCGGGGTCATCCAACGTCATAGCCGACAGGCTCAGCAGAGCAATTCTGTTACCGCACGAGTGGTCCCTAAAACAGTCAGTAGCGAAAAGGATTTTTCGCACGTGGGGCCAGCCTTCCTGCGATCTGTTTGCGTCTCCAATGAACGCCAAATGCAGGAGCTACTTTGCCCTATTACCCCTCGGGAAGTCCCCAGGGACGGACTGGTTCCCGATTGGGCCCCGGGACTCCTGTACGCATTTCCCCCATTTCCTCTGATATCAAAGTTTCTCCAGAAAGCCAAGAACCTACACAGGACGATAATCCTCATTGCCCCATTCTGGCCTCGTCAAATTTGGTTTCCCTTCCTGAAGATACACTGCATTCGGGGACCCTGGATTCTGGACCCAGAGCCAGACCTATTGACTCACTCGTCAGGGGTTCCCCATCCCGCGCTTCTGTCCCTCCATCTAGCAGCTTGGCTGCTCCAATTCCCAACTTAGCCAGGTCTGATCTTTTGTCACCAGCAGTCCAGTATATTTTGGTGGCTTCGCATAAAGCTTCCACTACTAAGACATATGCTAGCAAATGGAAGCGATTTGTATTCTGGGGAATACACACCATGTGGATCCTTTTATAGCTCCTTTGAATAAGATCTTAGAGTTCTTAACAGACTTATTCCATCAGGGTGCTTCTCCTGCTACACTAAGAGTTCAATTGGCTGCCATTTCGAATTTCCATGTGGAAGAATGTGGAGCTCCTGTTATGGCTCACAGACTTTGTAAAGCCTTTTTAAAAGGAGTTTTCATATTAGACCACGGTCAGATCTCCTCACCTTGGAGTCTAAATTTGTTGCTATCTAAATTAATGTTGCCCCTTTGAACCTGCCTCTTCTTGCTCACTAAAATTTTTATCCTGGAAAACTCTCTTTCTGGTAGCCATTACTTCCGCTAGGCGAGTATCTGAACTTCAGGCTCTTTCCATCAAGCACCCGTATTTGATCTTTCACTCTGATAGAGTTTCTCTTCGAACCAATTCATCCTTCCTCCCTAAAGTGTGTTCTATTAACAATATTAATCAGTCCATTGAATTACCCACTTTCTTCAAAAACCACTCCAACAAAATGGAGTATATGTTACACAAATTAGATGTTCACAGACAGCTAAGATTTTAGTTGGATAGAACAAAGGATCACAGAAAAACAGATCAACTCTTTGTGGCTTTTGCTGATAGCATGAAAGGACTTGCAGTTACCAAAAGAACTCTTTCTAAATGGTTAACGGATTGTATAATCTATGTCTACGATTCTTCAAATCAAACCCTGTTACACAAACCCAAAGGACATTCCACAAGGTCAGTGTCTACATCTTTGGCTCATGCAGCCCGCCTACCACTGGACGCTATTTGTGCAGCTGCTACTTGGTCTAAACCACATACATTCATTTCTCATTATAAGGTAGACAAGGTTTCTAGGGACAGGGCAACCTTTGGTTCCACTGTGCTCAAGAACGTCCTCCCGTGAGTTCCTCAGGAACAAGGAGCTAGGGACGCTACCCATGTGTAAGAACAAACGGCGAGATTGAACACTATCACATATAGAAGTTATGTCCTTACCATAACGTTCCATGTGGAGTGTTCATCTCGCCTTTGTTCTATCAGCCCCACCCTCCCACCCTTAGGAAGAACGTTCTTTGATGCCTGGCCAGGAGCATTCTGCTACTGTTACAATATTGTGTACATAGTTGACATATATATATATATATATTTTTATATATGTCTGTCTGGCTTATATATATATAGTTATGTGTAGATTCTTTCTGTACATATGTGATGTGAGCATGAGTGTGCTATTCTGTAGATTGGTTTGCTTGCAAACTAGATCTGAGGTAAAGGCAGAGGGGGATTGTGGGTATTAGATTGTCTCGAGCTTCTTCTCGATGCAGAGCTTGCAAGAGGCCGGCACGGAGCCGAGGATCGGCTCCGAACCCATGTGTAAGAACAAAGGCGAGATGAACACTCCACATGGAACGTTATGGTAAGGACATAACTTCTATTTCCCTTTCAATCAGTATATTAACCCATTCCATTGCACAATTATGTGCTGCCGCTAACCAGCGGTCTTTGAATGCCAGGTCAACATTGTCGGAAGAATCAAAAGGAGTCGCTGGGCTTTTAAATGCCCTTAACCCTCGTGGAGCAATATCAAGTTCAACATATCTATTAAGTCCAAGTAAATTGAAGTGACAGCGCGTTTCTCTGAAAATCAATCTTTCAAAATCATATACGCTATCCTGAATTTCTTGAGGAAGCGTATCAGCAGTACGCCCACCAAGAGCTCCAAATGGGTTATGAAATTTCTGTTTCCTTTCTTGTATAAATTTAGAGATACATTCCGATGAAATAACTTCACTATTGGAAACAGCCGTAGGTAAGACTGATTTCATATTAGAAACAGCAATAGGCAAAACTGTTTTCATACCACCCAAAGCGTCCGTGACTAATGAAGGAGCTTGTACAACAATAGAAGCATTAGATCGACCAGGGACATCAAGAGCTGCAGTCGTCACAGGTAAAGAAGAGCCAGATATCAAAAAATTATCCATAGTCTTTTGTGAAGTCATACCCGATGCACCTAGGATTCCCATGCCGCCAGGAACCGAAGGGGTAACAAAACCATTCACAGAAGGAACAGAATTTTCCCAAAAAAACTCTGGGAGTATTCATAAGAGAATTCGAATCCATGAATCCAAAAAACAACCAACAAAAGTCCAGAGGTAAAAGATACCAAAAAACAACACGAATTCTCCACCAAACAAATTTAATGTGGCTTAGCGCCTCGGCAACATCAGCCTTCTTTGAGCACACAAAAAGTAATAAATAAACACTCCCTTTTATACCAACCATAACTGAATAATCACAATTAATTACTTAATTAATACATCAATTTAAAAAAAGGCTTTTTTGTTTAAAGCAGCATGACTTACAAAAACAATAAGTATATAACATAAAAAAACTAAAATATGTTACAATAAACATCTCCAGTTGACTTCTTTATTAAGACCACTAGGTGATAATGTATTGTATTTCAATATATAAATAGTTTTCTTAAATAATAAAATATTTTTCAACAGTCTATCATCTCCTTTTCTGACAAAAACTTTTTCTAAAATAGTACACTCCAAAAAATTCACATTACTATTATGTTCCAAAAAATGTAAAGCTACTGGGCTTTCTACCGCTCCTTTTTTAATGTCACGAACATGCTCCTGCATTCTAATTTTAAATTTTCTTTTTGTTTCTCCCACATAACAGAGGTTACAGGCGCACTTAAGGCAATAAATAACTCCTGTAGTATGACATGTACTTTTTTTTGTAGGCTGGATGTCTTATTTTGCTTCTATGTTAATGCCTATCCTCGGGCATCTTGTTTAATCAAACAAAATGTACATCTGCTTGCCTAGGCACTTGTATGCATTTTTGCTCATGGTGGAATGGATCATTCCATTTATGTTCTCTCTCTTTAAAGGGTATTTATTGTTGAACCTGAATCTCTTTTTTCCCTGTTCATCCCTTAATGATTAAAAAGCTTTGGTTGTTAGTCTCATAGAAACACTGCTGCTGATTTTGCCCATAGGGTGGCTGACAAGGCTAGTAACTAAAATCATAGTAATACATAGTGCTCATTTCATTTGTGCACTGAGATCACAATTGTGTAAAATCTTACCATAACAGTAGATCTCCTTCTCTTCACTGTTGCAGTATTTTTTACAATAGGGATCCCCTGCCTAGGGCAGCCTGACATCCAGCCACCATACCAAAGCCTTTAAGTTGTAATGGGTACACTGTATGTCACACATGTGCTCCCTGCACACAGCATAGGGCATAAAGGTAATATCTGGATGTACCATGCTCAGAACTAAAAAGCCCCAGGAGGAACTACAGCCTAATGATATTGTCAGGTAGCAGGCACACCCATAAGGAAAAAGGACCGGGGGGGGGGCGGGGGAGCAAATATTGCAACAGTGAAGAGAAAGACAATCTACTGTTATGGTAAGATTTTACAGAACTGTACTATGTCCTTACTTATCACTGTTGCAGTGGTCTTCTATACAATAGGGAGAGTACACTAGCTCAGGAGGAAGATTGGGAGGAGGAAGGGCCTGCAAAGCCCTCTAAGAAGCCATGAAGCATGGTTTTGGCAAAACCAGCTCTGGTCCTAGGAATCTCATGCAACTTACAGGACTTGGTAAAGGTATGCACAGAAGTCAAGGTAACTGCCTCAAGAATAGAATTAGTATCCAAACCCTTGGAAAAAGCACCAGAAGAAGAGACAGCCCAGACTCCTGCTCAGAAGAAGCGACCCCCCATCTGCTTCTACCTCCTAAAAGAGAAGAAAGCTTTCAGATCAGTTTTTTTGGATCATTGAGCCCTACCCTTCTCCCCGGATCCGACGGGTCCTACGGATCCGAGGGGGTTGGCACCAGTCTGTCCTTCTGCCAGGTTGGATCCATTGACCTCTGGTCTGAGCAGCCTGTTGGAGCCATCTGAGGTCATTAGGAACCATAGCTCCTTGTCTCCGGAGCGGTCGACAAAGCACTTCAGCTTGGAGCACAAGTCTCAAGAGTCATAGTCCACACCAGAGCAAATCACCCTCCCCTGCTCGTACCACCCGGCCGAGCATATACATTCCTCTTTGTTTTCCAGGTCCTCTCGGCTCTCACAATTGGAAATGGATCCGGATGATAATGAGATGTTAAGTTGTCAATCTCGCCTTCATTCTTGCTGGATGGGTTCGGAGCCGATCCTTGGCTCCGACTCGGCCACTTACTAAAGCTCGAGAGCTAATTTTACTGGTTCGAGGCAACCCTATATCCCATGATGCTAGGCAATAACTACCCAGATCTCGTTTGCCGCTTTCGCTTGCGAGGTGCGTTTTTACCGGCTCTTGGTAAGTTTTCAAATTTCAGACTTTTAGTCACCTTTTTTGTCTTAGTTCCACTCTTTTTATTGTTTTAACTTGTAACGGTTAATTTTAAACCCTATTCCCCGTTAGTACCTTATATTTCCCTTATCCCAGTTATATATCCCTTCCCATAGGTTAGGCCTTAAGCCTGCCCCTTTCCTAATTCTTGTCAGGGATTCTGTGGAGTGTTTGGGTGTGTTAGTATCCCTGTTTTTTATTATTTATATTTGGATTGGGTGTTTGTGTGTGTGTGTGTGTGTGTGTTTTTTTTTACTCTGGTGCCCCCTCGACACTTATGTCGAAGGACACAAAGGTCTCAGGCTTCAAGAAGTGTGACTCGTGCTGTCAGAAAATGTCTCTGACAGACAGTCACATTTCTTGTGTTTACTGCCTGGGACCCCTGCACCTGCAGGACTCTTGTTCTGTGTGCCACGCATTCAGCCCAAGAGTCCTGCAGGAGCGCAGGAACAAATTAATATTGAGGGGCTTGTTAAAGCCCGAGAGCTCCCAGACTAAATCTGCGCCAGGGAAGCCCTCGAAGCCAGCAAAGCCGTTGGCTCTGAGTCCCAAGCCATCGGCTGCTGGCTCACCTTCTGTGACAAGATCGGCTCCGGCCAGAGCCGATCCTTCTGTGTCACAGCTTCCAGTATCAGCTCCACTCTGCGCCGATACCACTGAATCTTTGCACTCGCGGTCGGCTCCGGCTGGAGCCGACGTATCCTCGGTTCCTTTGGCTCCATCCACCTCGAGAAAGAGGTCAAGATCCACATCGTTGGAGTCTATCCATTCAGCTCCGAGATCATCCCTGCTCTCGGAGCGGAGCCATCGGAGCCGATCTTCTCGGTCGTCCAGGCTTTCTGACCATGTCCTTGAGAGAGTGGTGAGTAGGCTATTAAAGTCTCAGGCATTGGCCCAAATGCTCCATAGCCCGTCTCATCAGATGGAAGCTATTACACATCCACCTATTATTCCTCCTTCGACTCTCCCCCAGAGTTCGGAGCCGGAGCTCCTCGGAGCCGTGACTGTTGTGGCATCGGAGCCGATACCTCCCCCTTCGGCTCCGTCGTCCTCTGCTCCGATCTCCTCCTTGATGTCTTCATTGGAGGGATCCGGGCGTCTGGTCTCTCTCGCCGGCTCCGAGGGGGCGAGTGGCATTCGACCCTTGTCTGACCCCATTCTCCCTCTCGGAGCGTCGGCGCTGGTGAGCTCGGCCCCGACATCGGCCACAGAGCCGTCCCTGTCGGTGCGGCCTGGGGTTCCTACCTCTTCGGAGTGGGAGCCCTCTGGCCTCTCTGATAGGGGAGCCTTCGAGGTGATGAGGAGTGTACTAGCCCCAGGGCATAGTCAACGGTCAGTTCCATCAGCTCCTCCCACTACAGTGCCTGCTGACGTCTCTTCCCACTCTCTTGCTCCTGGGCCCAGAGATCCAATGCCTCAGGTTTTCCCACTGGGAATATCTTCCTCTTCTGAGGCTTCTCCTGACCCGTCAGGTGAGCCACCACATAAGAGGATATGTAAGAGGAAACATCTGGACTCCCCCGAGTCTATTACATCCGATACCGACTTGGATGAGTCGGAGGGATCCCCAAGGTCCCCCTCTGAGGATGTCTCTTTTTCAGATATCCTTGAAATCATTAAGCAGAGGGGGAACTGGCCTTCCCTTAATTCCGAGGACGAGTCGGTTTACCTGGAGGCGTTTGGTTCTCGACCCTCCACCTCCTGGGTGTCTCCACCTTTCGACCCCCTTATGGATGTGGTGGCTCGGAAGGCATGGACGGCCCCGGATTCAGTGGAATCCACTCCTCGGAGGCCTTCTAAATTCATTACGGCCCCACCTGATAGGCAATTTTTGACAAAAGGTGTCCCGGTTGATGCCATGGTGGTGGCTGCAGCCACCAAGAAGGAACTAGCTGATCCTTCAGTACCTATCCATCCTCCTAACAAGGATTCTAGGACTATGGATAGGTATGGTAAGTGGATGTTTTCTTCAGCGACCTTTGCCATGTGGTCGCTGAATTACTTGTCACTTCACCCACCTTCAGAGAGATGTTCTCAAAGACTTGGGAGAAGTTTTACAGGATCCGTCAGCTGCTGGGTCCCAGAATAAAATTAACTCACAGCTAGGAACCCTAAACTCTATTGTTAACTCCTCCATGTGGCTCATTTCATATACAGCCGATGGAGCGAGTAGGGCCGCAGGCACAGGAGTGGCATTAAGGCGTCACGCCTGGATGCGGCTTTGTAATTTTGCAGACCCCTTCAAGGCGTCCTTCACAAATTCTCCTTTTGATGGTTCGACCTTGTTCGGACCTCAAGTGAAAGACACCTTGACCAGATGTGAACAAGATGGCAAGACTCTTTCTGCCATAGAAGTCCGTTTCTCCACCCCTTCAAGACCATACCCCAAGGGTCAGAAGGGTGGGAAAATGTGGTTCCGCAAATCTCAAGGAGTCACACCTGATGCAGAGGGGGTAACAACAACAGATGCCGCCCTAGGGGCAGAGGGGGTCCACAGAATCAGGGTAGCAGGGAGCCTCTCTCTGACAAACCCTTCCAGCATCCCTGAGATGTTGCCCGATTGTCCACCTTCGGAGGCAGTCGGGGGAAGATTGTCGCTGTACCCAAAAGCCTGGCTTTCCCTTACTCAAGACAAATGGGTACAGTCGATCATATCCGAGGGTTACAAAATTCCCTTTATCCAAACCTCAATTCAGCAAAAGGGAACCCTTCCAGATGTTCCACCCGGTCTAAGGGAACTAGCAGTGCCAGAGATATCAAAACTGCCAGCAAAAAGAGCCATCCAGCCAGTCCCAGCAGACCAACTAGGATCCGGAATCTACTCAAGGTTTTTTTTGGTACTGAAAAAGACAGGGGACTGGAGACCAATATTAGATCTCGGCAAAATAAACAAGTTTGTAAAGAGAACAAGATTCTGGATGGTCACGCTACAGTCCATTCTACCCTTTCTGGGCAAGGACAATTGGATGTGCTCCGTGGACCTTCAGGATGCGTACTATCACATCAAAATTCACAGGCGCTCCAGAAGGTTTCTCCGCTTTTGGCTGAGGGCCAGTCACTACCAATTCAGAGCCCTGCCCTTTGGTCTCACTACAGCCCCCAGAGTGTTCACCAAATGTATGGCAGTGGTTACGGCTCACCTGAGACATCAAGGATTCCAGGTGTTTCCATATCTAGACGACTGGCTCCTCACTGCCACCACCAGGCATTAACTTCTCCAAGCCAGAGATTACACCATTCACATTTGCAGAGGGCTAGGAATCTCTCTAAATTTCGGAAAATCTGCCTTGTCGCCTTGTCAATCTATTACCTTTATAGGTGCCAATTTGGACACCGTACAACTTTCAGCAAAGTTAACAGATCAAAGGGCCTTAGATATTCAAAACCACATCCATGTTCTTCTTCAGAGCGACAGAATTCAGGCCAGGTATGTCCTGAAAGTATTGGGTCTTAAGGCGGCCGCTATAACACTTCTTCCCCTTGCCCGCTTTTACATGCGTCTCCTACAGTGGATGCTTTTCGCCCAATGGTCTTTTCAACTACTCCCTATGCATCACAAGATCATGATAACTCCAGCTTGCAAAAGGCATCTGTCCTGGTGGATATTGTCCCCTCAATCCATCAAGGCAGACCCTTTGTTCCTCCCTCCCCGGTCGCCACGGTTACATCGGACGCCTCCCTGATCGGGTGGGGGGGCATTTTCAGGGCAGGATGGTCCATGGCACTTGGCAATCTTTTGAATGCCACCTGCATATAAATGTCCTGGAGATGAGAGCAGTGCTTTTAACGTTGCAAGCCCTCCACGACTGTCTTCCCCTGGGGACTATTGCAATCCAAACGGACAATATGTCCGTAGTGTGGTATATCAACAAGCAGGGCGGAACCAAGTCCTATCCCCTGTGTGAGAGGCACTCAGACTTTGGCAGTGGGCAATCTCTTCTCAGCGGTTTGTGATAGCAACGCATATCCCCGGGAAGTCCAACATCATAGAGGACAGGTTGAGCAGAGCTATTCTCATGCCTCACGAGTGGTCTCTCAAACAATCTGTGACGGAAGAGATTTTTCAGAAGTGGGGCCTTCCTTGCTGCGATCTTTTTGCTACACCTCAAAACAGCAAATGCCCCGACTTCTTTACCCTCTTCCCCCTTCCAGGCCATCCCCCCAGAGACGCTCTAGTCCAAGATTGGCCCCGGGGACTTCTCTATGCCTTTCCACCTTTTCCTCTAATACCACAAGTAATTCAGAAAGCAACCGCCTTGAGAGCCAAGATGATTCTCATTGCCCCTTATTGGCCTCGACAGATATGGTTTCCGTTCCTGCATCATTATCTTTTGGTACAGCCTTGGCATCTGGACCCGGTTCCAGATCTTCTGACCCACCAGTCGGGGCAGCTGCACCAATCCAAACCTTCTCTCAACCTCACTGCTTGGTTGCTCCACTTCCGTCCCTAGCCAGGCTTCCTATGATTTCTAATCCCGTCCGGGATATCATAGTAGCTTCCCTTAAATCTTCCACCAGAAGGATTTACACTAGTAAATGGCAACGTTTCTCCTTCTGGGCAAAAGCTAGAAATATAGATCCCTTTACTGCTCCGACTCATTCGGTCTTGGACTTCCTAGCTGAAATTTTTCACTCAGGATCTTCTTCCTCCACAGTAAAAGTTCAGTTGGCAGCCATTTTAAATTTTCATATAGGCTTGTCGGACCGCAACATCATGTCCCATAAGCTTTGCAAGGCATTCCTTAGAGGTGTATTTTTACTTAAGCCTCCGATCAAAGACCCTCCACCACAGTGGGATCTAAATTTCGTCTTAACTTCCTTGATTCTTCCCCCCTTTGAACCTGCGGCTTCCTGTTCATTGAAATTTCTTTCCTGGAAGACACTCTTCCTAGTCGCCATTACTTCTGCTAGGAGTGTATATGAGCTTCATGCCCTCTGCATTCGTCCTACCTACTTAATCTTCCACAAAGACAAAGTTTCTCTAAGGACCAATCCATCTTTCTTACCCAAGGTGGCATCGCAGACCAACTTAAATCAATCTATTGATCCCAGTTTTTTCCCAAATTATACTAATAGAGCAGAGCAAAAACTACATTATCTGGATGTTCATCGCCAGCTCCGATATTATTTGGACAGAACCAAACAAATCAGGAAATCTGATCAACTGCTTTTATCGTATGCAGAGAACAGGAAAGGCCTTCCGGTATCTAAGGTAATCCTGTCTAGGTGGCTGTCTTCTGTGATTACATGTATTTATCAACTCAGAGTTAGAGAGTTGACTTTTAGGCCAAAAGCCCATTCAACTAGAGCACTAGCTACATCTACAGCTTTTCAAGCTAGACTACCAATAGACACTATTTGTACAGCAGCCACGTGGGCCTCTCCTCATACCTTTGTTTCGCATTACAAATTGGACTTGGCCTCCAGAAACGGCAAATTTTGGTTCCACCGTTCTCAAGAGTCTGTTCCATTGAGCCACCCAGGATGAAGGTGCTAGGGACGTGGTCCCATCCAGCAAGAATGAAGGTGAGATTGACAACTTAACATTGAGAAGTTATGTACCTACCATAAAGTTCCATGTTAGTTGTCTTTTCTCGCCTTCTTTCTTGCGTCCCGCCCACCATCCCCCTAGCCTGGACAGACCGAGAAGATTGTTCCTCTTCCTTGAAGAGTCCTGATCTAGCATTTCCAGCCAAATAGCTTGTCCTAGTGTCACTCGATTAGATTGGTTTCTTTGGCGGGATTATTCCCTTTTTCCTCCCCCTCTCCAGTTGGAAGACTATATTGCATAATTTTTCTTTAGCTACCAAACGAGATCTGGGTAGTTATCGCCTAGCATCATGGGATATAGGGTTGCCTCAAGCCGGTAAAATTAGCTCTCGAGCTTTAGTAAGTGGCCGAGTCGGAGCCGAGGATTGGCTCCGAACCCATCCAGCAAGAAAGAAGGCAAGAGAAGACAACTAACATGGAACGTTATGGTAGGTACATAACTTCTCATTTCCTCATAGCTCAGATCCAGCTGGGGATTTTGCCCTATCCAACCCACACTGGATCCATGAGAGCTCTGACCCCGATAACTCAGCCTCCTCCTTCGACCCTTTTGGCTTTGGCATCACAGGGCTTGGTGATCCTGAGTGGATCAACATCGGATTGTGAGTGCCACACTGGCTTGGCTTCAATTTTATCTGAGCAGAGTGGATCTGGGATTTGAGGGATTGACGCCAGATCTTCAGAGTTGTCTGCTCAGATTTTATTCTTCTCAGAGTCATCCCTTCCTCTAGGGGCCTTGGCCTTTGATAGCTCTGGTCCGGTGCCTTCTGGTGCTTTGGGATCCAGGGTCACCTAATCTCCTTCCCTCTTAGGTACTGCGGCCTCCTGGGTGGGGGGACAGGTCCCTCTCTCATCCTCTGCATTCCAGACAGCAGAGAGGGCTTTCTTGACTCTTCAAGAGGTGGTCCCTCTTCCACCAGGCCGTTCCCAATCCTCTGTGGATCAAAGCTTTGCTCCTATCTGTCCAATCCATGGTCAGCCCTTCCCAGAGAGCCTCCAGCCAACCCCTCAACAAGGGATGTGAAGTTGTTCAATCTCGCCTTCATTCTTACTGATGGGCTCGGAGCCGATCCCTCGGGGCCGAGTCGGCCAAATTGCAAAGCTCGAGGTCTCCAAACAGCTCGAGGCCGAAACCCTATCCTCATAATGCTCCTCTACTTCCCTCAGATCTAGTTTGCTGCTGGAACAGATCGAGCATGTTCCTTCAGCTCAGGCTGTTTTTTGTCAGATAAGTGACAAGATTTCTTTTATTTGTACTACTTTTCAATAGAGAACTGTTTTTTCCTTTAGTCGAAGTTAGGCTCTTGTATTTATTTTGCTTTACTCCGTTTTTGGGAGTTTATTGTTGTTGCCTCTATTGGTGTTAGGCCATTTTCATGCCTGCTTAGGCATCATAAGACCCCCCTATCCCTTCGTTGCCAAGTACATTCTTCAGTTGCTTTAATTTATAGTTATTTAGCTGGTTAGGCTTAATTCCTTTTGGTCACAGCCAAAGTTAGGCTTTATTTTATTTGTAAACAACTTTGACAATGAAAAAGCTTGTTGAGTTAGCCAAGTTTGGCGTAGTCTAGTTGTTTTTTCTTTGGATTGAGATCTTTATCCAACTGGTAGGCTTATTTTTTTTTTCGTTGCTACCTAGTTAGGCTTAAAATTGCTTGTCCACAGCAGTGGATTTACTGAAATGTTTTGTTGTTGTGTGGCAGTTGTTTATTGTTTTTGTGGTATTTCTTGGATTTTCAACATGTCAGAAAATGTAAAGTCAGGTTTTAAAAAAATGCCCTAAATGTAACCAAAAAATGTCTCTCACAGATGGTCACACCATCTGTGTTTATTGCCTAGGAGAGGTCCATCTTCAAGAGGTGTGCTCTGTTTGTCATGGATTTAGTACCTGGCTGAAAGAAAAAGAAAATTAGTGGAAATTTGTCTTAAGTCTGCCTTTCAATCGGATTTGGACTCTGCTCCTCAGGAAAAGCCAAAACCTGTTTCTTCTTCCTCATCTGTCTCTGGTTCGGAGCTGAAAAGCTCTTCGGCTCCAAAGGTATCAGAAAAGTGTCTGACTCAGCTTGACAGTTATTGGAGCCGACTGTTCAGGTAGTGGGTAGGAGCCAGTCCCCAGTATTGGAGCTGGTATCTCCGACCCTAAGGTCTTCAATTCTGGGTTCACCTGTTCCTTCCGTGGCTGCCTCTCGAGCTTCCAGACTGTCTGATTCAGATGTGGATCGAGTGGTAAAGAGATTATTGCAGAATCCAGTGCTACCAAAAATGTTATCGACTTCAACTCTGGCAGCTTCGGAGCCGATCAAGTCATCTACCCTTCTTGCTGTTCCTCCTCCGACTCGAGTTGAGCCTTTGGAGCCAGTGGGAGCTGATAAGTTGATTGTGGAGCTGTCTACGCTGACACCCATATTTGTCCTCTCCGCACCGACAACCCTGATGTCTTCGGCCCTAGCTACAGACTCTGGGAGCTGACACTCGCCCGTCGGTTCTGGGGATGGGCGTCGAACCGATGTTTCGGTTCTGGCTCACCCCTTGGGGTTTCGGCGTGGATGAGCTCTGCTCCCACCTCAGTATCAGAGCCAGCCAGTGGCTTTGGTGCGGGAGGAGTCCTCAGTGTCTTCGGACCTGGGGGCTCCCTCACATCGGAGCCGTGCTGCCTTCGATGCCATGAGGAGGGTCTTGTCACAACTTATGAGCAGATGACCTTCCTTAAAGCACCGGAATATTCTCTGTAACCACAGATCCGTCGTAAGCGTAGGGACCTGGAGCCTCAGGAAGTCCCCTTGGGGGAACCCTGCTCTTCCAAGACCTCCCCAGAAGCCCCCACTGAGGAGTTCCCTAGTAAGAGGATATGTAAGAGGAAATGTGTAGATTCCCCTCCAGAATCTGCCATGTCAGGCAACGATTTGGAGGAGTCTGAAGGATCCCCAAGGTCCCCCTCTGAGGATGTATCCTTTGTGGATATCCTAGAGATCCTGAAGCAGAGGGGTGACTGGCAGCCCATCAACCCTTCCCATGATGAATTGGTGCTCCTGAAAGCTTTTGGGTCCCGACTCTCCACCTCTTGGGTATCCTCGCCCTTCGATGAGTTGATGGATCTTTTATCTCGAAGGGCGTGGGAGTCCCCTGATGCCATGGAACCTGTCGCTAGAAGACCAAAGAAATCTATTTCTGCACCTCACAATAAGACTTTTTTTTATCCAAGCCTATTCCTGTTGATGCCATGGTGGTTGCTGCAGCCACTACGAAAGAGATATCAGAGACCTCAATGTCCGTCCATCCTCCTAAATGAGAGTCTAAGATCATGGACAGATTTGGCAAGTGCATGTTAAGTTCTACGACATTTGCTCTTCGATCGTTAAACTGTTTAACTCACTTTACCAGGCTTCAAAGAGATCTCCTGAAAGAGCTCGGAGATACTCTTCAGGGTGCAGTAGCTGATACGGTGGCAGATAAGGTAACATCTCAGCTTGCTACCCTTAATTCCATTGTCAACTCTTCCATGCGTCTCGTATCTTATGCAGCTGATGGGACGAGTAGGGCAGCGGGTGCAGGAATAGCTCTTCGGAGACATTCCTGAATGCGCTTGTCTTCTTTTGCGTAATCTTTCAAGTCATCCGTTGTAAATGCCCCATTCGATGGTTCCTCACTTTTTGGACCTAAAGTTAGAGACCCTCGCCAGATGTGAATAAGATGGAAAGACTATCTGCCGTAGGAGTCTTTTTCTCCAAACCTACTAGACCTTATCCCAAAGACCAGCAGGGTGGGAAAATGTGGTTCCGCAAAGTGCAAGGATTCTTTTTGGACACACAAGTTGAAACCCCCTCCAGGGGCAGAGGAGGGGGCAATAATGAAAGACGCCACCAACGCGGCAGAGGGGGTCCGCAGAACCAGGGTGATAGGGATCAGTTCCTTGGAAAGCCTATCAGAGCTCCTAAAAAGAGGCCTGCCTCTCCTTCTCTGGAGGCAGTCGGGGGACGTTTATCTTTGTATCTATGCGCCTGGGTCAAAATCACAAAAGACAACTGGGTACAAAGTATTATATCCAGAGGTTATATTATCCCCTTTCACTCATGCCCAAAACCATTAAGAAAGATCCCAGACATTCCACCCAGTCTGAGGGATGTAGCAACAGTAGAGATTCAAAGGTTGCTAGAAAAAAAGAGTCATTCAATGATTCCTGGCAGACCAGAAAGGATCCGGAACTTACTCAAGATTCTTTAGTGCCAAAGAAAACCGGGGACTGGAGACCGATACTAGATTTCAGCAGACTCAAATCTGTAGAAAAGACAAAGTTCCAGATGGTCACGCTTCAGTCGATACTCCCATTCTTAGGGAAAGTCAATTAGAAGTGTTCAATAGATCTCCAGGATGCGTACTACCATATAAAGATGGCCAGGCCATCCAGGGATTATCTTCCCTTTTGGCTGGGGGCCAGTCATTACCAGTTTCAAGCCCTGCCCTTTGGTCTCACTACAGCCCCCAGAGTGTTTACCAAATGCATGGCAGTGGTTATGGCTCACTTGAGGCGTCAAGGAATCCGGGTGTTCCTGTATTTAGACGACTGGCTCCTTACCACACCCACCAGGCATACTCTCCTACAGGCAAGGGACATTACTTTAGTCCTCTGCTCTCAACTGGGGATAGCAATAAATTCAGAAAAGTCTGCCTTATTGCCGTTGCAGCATACCGTCTTTATAGGAGCATACTTAGACACCGTCAACATGTCCCTAAAACTTCCTTTGCAGAGAACACTTACCCTTCAGCAACAGATTCTGGACATTCTCTCAAAGCACAGAGCACCAGCATTGGAGATTCTCAGACTATTGGGCACCATGGCAGCAGCTATTATTGCAATACCTCTAGGGAGGTCGCACATGCGCATTCTTCAATGGCTACTATTCACACAGTGGACCTTTCGAGACTTGCCTATGGATAACCTGGTTCAGATAACCAACCCTTGCAAGAAGGACCTTCGGTGGTGTCTGACGTCCGAATCTGTAACCATGGGACATCCCTTTGTTCTTCTGTCTCCAGTTGCAACTGTGACCACAGGCACCTCCCTGATCGGGTGGGGGGGGGCATTATTAGGGGCGAACAGCCCAAGGTACATGGCAAGAACATGAGGCTCACTTGCATATCAATGACTTGGAGATGACAGCGGAATTCTTAAAGTTGCAGTCCTTTCAAGACTCTTCCTCTGGGGCACATTGCAATTCGGTCAGACAACATGTCAGTAGTCTGGTATATAAACAAACAAGGAGGGACCAAATCTTATCCCCTATGTCGAGAGGCCCTGAGAGTATGGCATTTGGCAGAGTCCACCCAACACTTTCTGATAGCAACGCACATCCCAGGGAAATCCAATGTGTTGGCAGACAAACTAAGCAGAGCAATTCTGTTGCCACATGAGTGGTCCCTCAAGAATGAAGTTGCGGAAATGATCTTCCGCAGATGGGGCCAGCCTTGCTGCGATCTCTTTGCAACACCCACAAACACCAAATGCAGCAACTACTTTGCCCTAATCCCTCCAGTGGGGAAGTCCCTGAGGGATGCGCTCGTACATGATTGGCCCCTGGGTCTACTTTATGCTTTCCCACCTTTCCCACTAATCCCCAAAGTTCTGCAGAAACCCAGTGCCCGGGGAAGGACAGTTATCTTAATAGCCGCATTTTGGCCTCTTCAGATTTGGTTCCCCTTCCTGAAGCCTCATCTTTTGGAAGAGCCCTGGATCCCGGATCCAGTGCCCGACCTTCTGACCCTCCCGTCGGGAGCTCTTCACCCTTCTCTACAGTCCATCAAACTGACAGTGTGGCTGCTCCAATTTCAAGAATAGCCAGGTTCTAAAATTTGCCAGCAGAAGCTCAACATATACTGTTGTCTTCGCATAAGTCCTCACCTAGAAAACTTTACTGTAGCAAATGGAGGAGATTTTCAATATGGGCTCAGCAAAACAACATTGATCCGTTCTTGGCTTCAATATCAGCTATATGAGAGTTCTTGACCAAACTATTTAGTGAAGGGGCTGCAGCAGCAACTATTTGAGTTCAACTGGTTGCTATATCAAATTTTCATATTGGTGAACTAGGGGGCAATGTCATGTTTCATACAATGGCAAAGGCCTTTCTAAAAGGTGCACAGTACATTTGAGGCCTCCTGTTAGATCCCCAACTAGTCCATGGTATCTAAATCTTGTTCTGTCAAAGATTATTCTTCCCCCATTTGAACCGGCATCTTCATGTGAATTTAAATTCCTTTCATGGAAAACTATTTTCCTAGTGGCTATCACCTCTGCGTGCCGAGTTTCAGAATTACAGGCCCTATCGGTGAGGCATCCACATTTGATATTCCACAAAGATGGAGTTTCCCTCAGAACAAACCCTTTTTTCCTACCAAAAGTTTGCTCAGAATCCAACCTTAATTAAACCATTGAATTGCCAGTTTTCTTCCCTAATCATGCTAATCAGTTGGAGCATATGCTCCACAAGCTTGATGTTCACAGACAACTTTGTTTCTGTTTAGACAGGACAAAAGACCTTAGACAATCTGATCAGCTGTTTGTATCATTTTTCATATTCCAAGATAGGTGTCACAGTTTCCAAACCTACTTTATCTACGTGGCTTTCGGACTGCATATCTTTTATATATAGTTCTGCACATATTCACTTAGAAAACAAAGCTAAAGCTCCCTCAACTAGAGCTGTCTCTACTTCTACAACTTTTTTGGCCAGGCTGCCAATAAATTCTATTTGTGCGGCAGGTACATGGTCAAGGCCACATATTTCATTACTCATTACAAAGTAGACAAGACCTCTAGGGAGAGGGCTTCCTTTGGTTCTGCTGTCCTTAGGCATGTACTCCCGTGAGCCACCCGAGGTTGTGGTGCTGGGGACGCTACCCTTCAGTAAGAATGAAGGCGAGATTGAACAACTTCACATAAAGAAGTTATTTACTTATCATAACGTTCCATGTGAGTTGTTCCTCTTGCCTTCATTCTTACAACCCACCCTCTTACCCCCAACCAGTGTTTGGACGTTCGAGAGTTGGCTCTTTCAGCCGGTTTTGTTCCTTTCTGAGGAGTTTTCCTTTCACCTGTTACTTGAAATATGAGGATGGTATTTTACTCTGTGAGTATGTTACTAGTTGGCAATGAACAAGATCTGAGGGAAGTAGAGGAGCATCATGGGATAGGGTTTCAGCCTTGAGCTGTTTGGAGACCTCGAGCTTTGCAATTTGGCCAACTCAGAGCCGAGGGATTGGCTCCGAACCCATCAGTAAGAATGAAGGAGAGAGGAACAACTCTCATGGAACATTATGGTAAGTACATAACTTCTTTTTTCCCCTGTCTTTCTAGCCCTCCCCCGAGTACCCTGCGGAGGAGGTCCCAAAGAAGAGTTGGTACAAGAGGAAGCACATAGACTCACCCTTGGAGTCATTAACAGAGGAAACACTTTGAAGGGGAAGGTTCCCCCCAATCTCCACTTGGCAATATCACCTTTGGTTACATCTTGGAAATCTTGAAACAAAAGGATGGATGGTCATCCCTGCCCCCTTCTTCGATGGAGTCAGTGTTTTTGGAGGTGTTTTTGATGGGACCATCTAATCCTGGGTGACCTCACCGGTGGACAGGCTTGTAGACCTCATTGATCACTGGGCTTGGAAGGAGCCTGACACCATAGAACCAATTCCAAAGCGCATGGATAAGTATCTCAGCCTTCCTCAGGATCACCCCTACTGGAGTAAAGGTGTCCCGGTTGATGCCGTTCTGGTGTAGGCAGCCACCAAGAAAGAGTTCACCGAACAGAGCTGTACTGTCCACCCCCGAACAAAGAGTCTTGGGCTTTGGACAGACGTGGGAAGTGAGTGTATGCCTTGGCCACCTTATCGCTGAGAGCATTAAATGACCTGGCACATTTCACTCACCTACAGGGAGACCTGGTGAAGGAACTGTCCACATCTGTGGTGCAGTTGCTGTCTGAGGAAACCTTCAGAAAGGTTTCCGCACAGCTGAATACCATGACTTCTATTATTAATGCCTCAATAAGGCTAATTCCCACATGGCAGAGAGAACCTCTTAAGTGGCTGGTTCAGGCATAGCTCTCAGATGACATGCCTGGATGAGACTAGGTAGGTTTGCGGACCCCTTCAAAGCGTTGTTCATTATCACCCCCTTTGATGGTTCCTCCTTGTTTGGGCCAAGCTAAGGAGACTCTAACCGCAGTGAACAGAAGGGCAAGGCTTTATCTGCCATGGGGTTCATATTTGCTTTCCCCCAGCGGACCTTTTCCAGGAACCAGCAGAGCGGGAAGAAGATGTGGTTCTGCAAATCCCAAGGGACCTTCCCTGATTCACAAGACAAATCCTCTTCCAGAGGCAGAAGGATTGGATTTAATGTTAGATGCCATCCAAGAGGCAGAGGGGGTCTACAGTACCAGGGCTTCAGGGAACCCTTTTCCAACAAGCCCTTGCAGCACTCTTGAAGAGCTGCCCAAATGTCCTACTTTGGAGGCAGTTGGGGGGCAGACTTTTCTTGCTCCAGCAGCCTGGACAGACGTAACAAATGATGCCTGGGTGTTGAACATCATATTCAGAGGCTACTATGTTCCCTTTTCCCTTCCTCCTCCTCCACACAGGGGAGCGTCTCCCCAACTTGCCACCCAGTCAGGTAGAGAATCCCCTTCTAGAAATGCAAAAACTTCTAGACAAGAGTCCTCCAGTGGACCCCTACTGAACGAGGATGCGGAACTTACTCACACTTCTTTTTGGTGCCAAAGAAGACCAAGGAACTTCGACCCATTCTGGATCTAAGCAGTTTGAATCTGTTTGTCAAGAAGACAAAGTTCCACATGGTTATGGTACAGTCCATTCTGCCACTCTCGGGCAAGAACTGGATGTGCTCAGTGGATCTGCAGGATGTGTACTATCATATCAAAATAGACAAGTGCTCCAAGAGATATCTATGCTTCCGGCTGGGGGCCGATCATTACCAGTACAGACACTGCCCTTTGGTCTCACCATTGCCCCCCCCGGGTGTTTACCAACCAAGTGCATGGCAGTGGTCACAGTACATCTCCATCTGCAAGGATTCCAGGTGTTCCCCTACCTGGACGATTGGGTCCTAATGGCACCCACAAGGCGTCAATTACTCTGGGTGACTTGGGAAATGTTGTGCTTGTTTTGCCATCTGGGGATCACAGTGAACATCGCAAAATCCAAGATGACCCCAGTTCCAGAGATGAAATTAATCAGCACTCAGTTCAACATGGTAACTCATGTCGCAGCTCTTCTCTTACAAAGGATGTCATCTCTCAGGCTGCAAGTACAATGTTTACTAGACACATCATCTGCTTTGGCTTACCTGGTTCTTACAGCCTTGGGCTCCATGTCAGCTGCCATTCTTCTGGTGCTTCTGGCCAGGTTCTTCATGACAGTTCTCCAGTGGACTCTGGCAGTTCATTAGTCTGTTAGGTATCATCTCTTATCTACTCCGATCAAACTTGTGTCAATTTGCAGATGCCATATGCAATGGTGGATGCTCACAGACTATCTTCATCTAGGCAGGCTCTTTGTCCTTCCCCTTTCCTCGGCCGCAGTGACCATGGATGCTGCCCTGTTGGGGTAGGGGGGCAATACCAGGGAAGAATGGTCCAATGCACGTGGTCCCCTTTAGAGACCAAATTGCACATGAACATTCTGGAGATGAGGGCGGTCCTCCTTGCATTGCAAGCCTTTCAGGACTACCTTCTGCGGCAGGTTGCAATCTTGATGGGCAACACGTCAGTGATAGGGTACATCAACAAGCAGCGGGGAACCCGATCCTGCCTGCTCTGCAGAGAAACCGTGAGAGTCTGGGAATGGGCAATTGCTTCAAACCACTTTTGCATTGCAACTCGCATCCTGGGAGAATTCAGTGTTTTGCAGACAAGCTGAGTAGGTCTATTTTGAGTCCTCAGAGTGGTCCCTAAATCAGTCAGTAGCGAACAAGGTGTTTGGCCACTGGGGCCAACCTTGCTGTGATCTGTTTGTCTCCCTCCAACCAACAAATGCAGCAGGTACTTTACTCTGATCCCCCAGTGGGGGGAGTCTCCTGGGATGCTGTAGTCCACAATTGCCCCCCCCCCCAGGTCTCCTGTATACTTATAAGTTCATAGGTAGGTACTAGGCTATCTGCCCTAGGGCATTTATAAGCCTAGCCAGAATGTGTTGGCTTTCACCTCCCTTTTAGATTTGATTACATTCCTGAGCCTCTATCCAGCAGGGCCATAGAAGTGATCCCAGGAGTAAGTTTACGATTTCCCATCCACTCGTCAAGATTTCTCTTGAACAGGGTCAGTGAGGGGCTTTGCCTAACATGGATTGGGATTCTATTCCAGAGTGAGGGAAGCCTCTGGGATATGAATCTATCCCTCCAGCATGTCCTATTGATTGTTGTGCTGAGGTTTAAATCCCCTGGAACGTGTAGCTCTAAGGGATTTGGTTTTCTTGAGGTGGAGCATCTCCATTAATTCCGGGTTAGACATGGCCTTGTACGTCAGGCAGAGATCACCTCTGAGTAGGCGATAAGCAACTGAGTAGAGCTGGAGTTTCTTTAGTCGAGCTACATAGGGCATCTGTTTGAGGCCCACGATCCTCTTGGTGAGGTACTTCTGGGGTCTTTCCAGCTGTTGCAGGTGTCTGGTTAGGTACATCCCAAATGGGGCATTGTACTCTATTATGGGCCTGATGAGTAGAGGGGCACAATGACCTCTCTTGATCTAGATGTAAACCCTTTCGTGATTAGGTGGGCTATATAGAAGGTTTTTCTAACCACTTTGGCAGTGTGATTATCAAAGGAGAGGTTGCTATCTACTTGGGTCCCCAGATCCCTAAATTACATCCTCCGTACTTAGTGGATTACCACCTATGTGATAGTTCATGGGCACTTTGTTTTTCCCAAAGGGGATGACTATGCACTTTTTGGCAATTAGCTTGAGGCCATGGTTCTTACACCAGGTATTCGTCTCCGTAAGACCCTCCTGGAGGATGTCTGTGTCAGCCGGAGAGTTGATTATGGGTCCCAGTTTGCAATCATCTGCGAACTTGGTCAGCCTTAGTCCTCCCGTGCTTGCCTGTACCTCAGAAAGGTATATACCGAACAAGAGGGGTCCCCTGACTGAGCCCTGTGGGACGCCACTTGTAACCGGTTTGGAGTAGGACATGGCACCCGCAACTCTGACCATGTGAGTTCTATCCATGAGCCAGTTTGCAACCCATTTCGTGACATAAGATTTAATGTTCAAGCTGGTAAGCTTATCTATAATGCCAGAGTGGGGTATTGTGCCGAAGGCCTTTGTGAGGTCTAGGTAAGCTGTGTGGACTACCTTTGCCGCATCTATGGCCTTGGTAACTGTTTCAAAGAAGTCTACTAGTTTTAAGAGGGAAGATTTGCCTTTAACAAAGCCAAATTGGGTAGGGTCCAGTGTCTGGAGGTTCCCAAAGTCTTTGTTTATGAGATCCATGATGATTCACTCCATAGCCTTGCAGACCAGGCTAGTCAGGCTTATAGGGTGATAGTTCCCGGGATCCGTTGTGGTGCCACCTTTGTGAGCGGGATAACTGTTGCTGTACGCCATTCTTTGGGTACATATCCTGTGGTAAGGCAGAGTTTGAACAGTGAATTTATGTGAGGGTTGTTCTTTTTGTAGCTCGTGTAAGACGCAGCCTGGGATACCATCTGGTCCCATTGATGCTGTGTTTTTGGCTTTGGAGAGGGCTGTTTTCACCTGTGTGTCTGTGATGTCAGGGGGTCTACATTCTTCTGGGATGGACACGGGCCCTTTTGGGGGTGGGGGTGGGGGTAAAGTTTGCACTGAACCTGTCAGCCAGGATGTTGGCAATGTCAGTGGGTTCAGTGCATTTTTTGCTATTTTGCACCAGCTCAGAGCAGATCTGAGAGTTGCCACCTAGATTCTTGACATAGCTAAAGAAGGCCTTGTGATTATCTTTGGAGTCTTTGGCGATTTTTCTTTCGAAGCTGGCGTTGGATGATTTTATGAGGGATTGTAGTTTCTTGCTAATACTGATCAGGGATGCCTTCCTTTTTGGGATTTTGCTCTATCATGTAGTAGTTTCCTCCTTCTGTTGTATAGCTTATTTATGGCCGGGGTCCACCAGACTGGTCTCCTCTTTTTGGAGAAGTGAGTCTTGGTTTTACTTGGGATGGCTCGATCCATGCATTCCTGTAGGTGCTCATAGAATGCATTTGTAAAAGATTCTGCGGTTCGGGCAGCATTTTCCATTAGCCTGGGGGCTTTGAAACATTCCACCTCTGTCTTGAGAAGTGTGAAGTTTGCTTTTGAGAGTGGTTTCCATGGCTGGGGGGTGGGATCGGGATGTGGATGTCCAGTGTGATTAGTTTATGGTCTGATATTACCAACGAGGGGTTTACCTCTGGTGTGGAACATTGAGCCCCCATGTTGGTGATGACCAGGTCCAATATGTTGTCACCTCTTGTGGGAGTGGTGACCAGTTATTCCAGGGCGTTTGAGTTTATAAACTCTAGGAAACGTTGGGCAAAGGAGTTGGGACTTTTGTAGTTCTCCCAGTCAATGTTTGGGTAGTTGAAATCACCCAATATCATGGTGTTTGGTGAGACCTTCATATTCTCCAATGTTTTCAGGAATGCCGACTGGGGTCCTGAGACGAGGTGGGTGATCTGTAGCAAGGTACAAACTGAAAAGCAGTTTTGCCCACTGCTAGTTGCACATGGATGGTCTCCGAGGCCTCGTGCAGTGCCACTAACCTGGAGGTGTGGGTATCCTTGATGAAGATGGATACACCCCCGCCTTTTGTATTTCGGTCCGGGTTCTGGGGCCGAAAAGTATGGTATGAGTTATAGCCTGGTAGTGCTGGGGTGCTCTATGGAGCCTTGAACCAGGTTTCTGTTACTGCACAGATATCGATTTTCTCCATACTGAGGAGTGCCTCGAGTGCGAGCATTTTGAAGTTTAGACTTCTGGCATTGAGTAGCATTACCCTCAGTTTTTTGTTTCTTGTGTTGTCTATAGAGGTGGATTTGTCTTTTGAGCCTTGCCTAAAAAAGGCACTATGAGGGTGGCAAGAGCCTTAGCCAGTAATAGAAAGCCCAAGAGTGACAGGTGCAAGCCGTCTCTAGCGAAGCAACGTGGCTTGTCAAGCATGTCATCCCAAGCTGACAGACACTGGATCCCCTTTGAATGACACCAATAGTTTAGCCATTTGTTAAAATTGATCATTTTGTCTTTATACTGTGGCATCATTCTTGGTGAGGGCAAGATGCTCCTCAGGGTTAGGGTCATACCGGCCTGGGCTACATGATCAGAGAGCTCCTCTATGTCTCTTTTCATGTAGTCCAGGGAGGTATGTCTGTGATCATTCACACCAACATGGACAATGACAGAGTCATGCTTGTACTTGCTTTGGAATGACCTGAGTGCTTGTGTTATGTAACTGATCCTGGCACCTGACAGGCAGCTTACAGTGACCTTCTCCTTGTTCAGTCTGGTGAGCGGGACGTCAGTGTGCCTGACAATCGAGTCTCCTATTACTAGTGTATTTGGTGTTTTATTTAGCCTTAAGGGCTGTGATTGTGTGGCACGCAGACTTTGTGAAGTATGTGATACATGAATATTGTTGTGGGGTAGCGATTGCTTGGATGTCTGCTTTGGAGGTCTGTGCTGCTTTGGCAGATTTTTATTTAGAGCCTCCGAGTATGTTTTTGTGTGTTTATGTGTCCTGTCTGCTGGTGCAGATACGATTGGTCTATGTGAGACTGGTTGTGTGGTGCGAGTGGTTCCCTTCTCCTCCTGACTGGCTGTTCCAGTCTTGGGTTGAGAGAGCTTGGCCTCCAGTTAGGCTATTAAAGTTGCATCTCTCACATACATTTGAGTTTGTTGGAACGAGGAGAGGGTTGTCTGTGCACATAAGGCAATTGTAACATTGCCTCAAGATTCCCAGATTCACCAGCTAAACTGGAGTGTAGACCTGAAACTGCCCTTTGGACATGCTTGAATAGTTTAATGAACTGTTTTATTGATTGTCTGGATGGGACCAATAGGAAGCCTATTACTTCTATATAGTATAAGGGGGGTGCAGTGCTAGCGTTTGTTAGTGCTTACTGAGAAATTTGAGCAAGTGCTGGGCTGTAAAAGGAAGGTTGAGTGCTTAATTTGAGAGTTTGACTAGTTCTAAGGGAAAAATTGAAGAGCAGACTTTGTGGAGCTGGGAATAGTTTAAACCTGCGTAACCGGCGATGCGGGTTTTAAAGTAGGGAGATTGAAAGAGATAGGAATTAGCCCAAAAGGGCCAATAAGCTACTAGTTGCTGGGCTGAGACCACTCCTCCAGGGACAGATAGGCTGCTCAAAGCTCCCCACTCTTACTGGTGAACAGAGAAGCTTCCACCTATCCAAGTAAGGATATGGACAACACAGGAACTTGTACCACAGCCTAGAATTCAGCAAAACCTGAAATCTGGACTAATCTAGCTTAGAAAAGGCGGGAAACAAGAAAAAGTTTTTTTGTTTTTTTGCAGAACAGACAGTAACTTTACACAAAAAACACTGTAAATGCTATAAACAGGCTAGCGCACTTGAGTGTGTAGCCTACAACAGTTAAACGACACAAAAACAACTTTAAACGACTTTTAGAAGTGCAAACAGTAAAAAATAGAGTATTCAAAAAAATAACTTTTTTAAATCACAGATATGCTAGAAACTCGCTTTTTGGTGAGAAAATGCAGTTACAGGAAGAAATGCAGAGAAAAAATACTTAATCATTTGAAATTCTCTCTTTTGTCTCTCTGCTGCTTGTAGCACTCTGCAGGACACCACGAGGAGCTGTGCTGAGTTGTATACAGGTGCAAAACCGCGCAAATGTGGGTTTTAAAGCAGGGAGATTGAAAGAGATGGGAATTAGCCCAAAATGGCCAATATGCTACTAGTTGCTGGGCTGAGACCACTCCTCCAGGGACAGATAGGCTGCTCAAAGCTCCCCACTCTCACTGGTGAACAGCGAAGCTTCCTCCTATCCAAGTAAGGATATGGGCAACACAGAAACTTGTACCACAGAATTCAGCAAAACCTGAAATTTGGACTAATCTAGCTTAGAAAAGGCGGGAAACAAGAATATATATATATATATATATATATATATATATATATATATATAAAATTTATATTTTAATTAATTTATTTTTTTTCCCAATTTCCCGGATACCCAAAGTCCTACAGAAAGTCAGCAGGTTTGAAGACCAATCTTGTCCTCATTGCCCTCATTGGCCTTGTCAGGTATGGTTCCCCTTCCTGCAGTCTCACAGCAAATATTCTCCATGGATACTGGATCCCAGGCAGGATCTCATTTCACATCCGAAAGACAGATCCCCAACCTTCGATCCCTCAAACTAACTGCTTGGTTTCTCTACTTCCAGTAATTTTGTTGAAGTCCAGGCTTCCTTCTTTCCGTGACATCATCCTTGCTTCTCAAAAGCCCTCTGCCAAGAAGATGTATCGTAACAAATGGACAAGGTTCTCCATCTGAGCGTCACATAGGAATATAGACCCCTTTTCAACCTCGGTTTCGGATGTCCTTCTATTTTTGTGCTCTCTGTTTTACTACAAAAGTACATCTCATGGCTATCACCAGTTTCCATGTTGGGAAGGGAGTTGGTTTTTTCCTCTACCAGCTCTGTCGGGCATTTTTAAAAGACCTCCAATCAAGGATCCTTCCCCACCTTGGGATCTTACTTTCGTTCTGCAAGGTCTCACCCATAAACCTTTAGAACCTACTAGTTCTTGTGAGCTGAAATACTTGTCGTGGAAGACTGCTTTTCTTGTAGCTATTTTGTCAGCCAGGAGAGTTTCAGAATTGCAGGCTCTGTGTTCCATACATGAAGTTTTTCAAGGACAAAGTTTCTCAGGATGAATCCTTCTTTTATTCCAAAGGTCGCTTCGGAAGCAAACTTGAATCAGACTATTCATTTACCTGTCTTTTTCCCCAGCAACTCCCACAAGGGCTATTACATGCTACATTCTTTGGATATCCACAGATAGTTGTGTTTTTGCCTTCATAGGACCAGACCTCATAGAAAGTCAGAACAGTTGTTCATTGCCTTTCCACCAAACAGGTTGGGACAGGCTGTGTCTAAGATTACTTTAGCGAAATGGATTACGGACTGTAGTAATAATAAAGGACATTGCTACTTTATTACTTTGTTGGTGGAGTTTTCACGTTTTGAGTGAATTACGGACTGCATTTCTACAGTTTATTCTCAGCAAGCTAAATAGCTCCCCCGTCCAGTTAGAGCCCACTCTACCAGGTCAATGTCAACTTCTTCAGCCTTTTCTGCTAGAACTCCAATTGATAAAATCTGTGCTGCAGCTACTTGGTCCATGGCTCATACGTTTATATCTCGCTACAAGTTATTTCCAGAAACAGAGCATCCTTTGGTTCTGCAGTACTCAGGCATATTCTTCCTGAGGGCCTCCCAGGGTTCGCGTAGCTGGGGATGATGCATAATGAAATGGACAACATCGGATTCGAAGTTATGTACTTACCATGACTTGGTATCTGTGTTGTCCATTTTCATTCGGCATCACTTCCCACCCTCCTTCACCCTTCTTTGTATGGCCGAGAGCGATCTGGAGGATTACAGAGCCCATTGGTTCCTAGTTTGAGCTCCAGTAGGTATTTTGTCTCAATACATTACTATTATCTATGGGATAACCGTCTTGAGGAGGAGGCAGCAAATTTGATCTGAGGGTTTGAGGAGGAGTGAGGCATCATGGGAGAGGGAGGAGTTTGAGGCTTGGATCTTATGTCTGTAGAAATGGCTGGCTTGGGTCTGAGGACAAATCCGAAGACCCATTCGTGATGCATAAAGAAATTAGACAAAATAGATACTAAGTTATGGTAAGTACATAACTTCTATTTATTTTGTTACTTTACAGTCGGGGGTTGTGCTGTTATAATGGTTAGTGTATACTTCACAGACATAAGGCATCAGATTTAATTCTCATTTTTGGTCACTAATTATTAATTAGGTGTAGAATAGTCTGCAAGCTTATTACCTAATATTTATCTATAAACCTGTGACAGCATTAATATTTTCTCCCATTTTTGACATAAAAGCTTAATAATAGCAGGTTAAAAAAAGAATATAGACCTTTCTGTTGGTCATTGCTAAACAGAAATTTGAAACTTAAAAAGCATTTGTTGGATGGCTTCAGTCACGAAGAAGATTGGTTATGCGGTTTTATTTTGGAAAGAAAAAAATATGCACTTATTTTGTTGGCATGGCAGTTAGAGAATTATGCAGATTTTACAGTAGAATTAAAGTACTATAGTCTGAATAAACTGACATACTGGTGATGTAGGCATCAGCATTCAAATTAATAGGTTCATAGGTATATACTAGGGTAACGCCCACCAAGGCCTTTAAAAACCTAGCCGCGGAATCCAGTCCAATAGTATCCCTATGTATCTTGGGCATTTATTAGAAGGGGTATGTTTGAAAGCTTCTAGAGGCGATGTGTGGAGGAGTTATGTTAGCTTGGGCATTACTGCCTACCTCTATCTATCAAAAATAGAAATGTGGGCCACACCCAGGGTGAATTTCTGATTTCCAATCTATTGGCCAAGGTTATGCTTAAATAGGGTTTGGCATGGACTCTGCTTTACATGGATGTGGAGTCTGTTCCAGAGCATGGGGGATTCTCTGAGACACATGTGTCCCACCAACATGTCTCATTTATATCACAAGCAAATTTTAAATACTTGGATCTGGGGGTTCTGATGCTATTTGTTTTGTAGATGTAAAAAAGGTACATCAGAGCTGAATCTGAGGATGCCATGTATGCCAGGCATAGATCGCCTGTCTGTTACCTGTAGGAGATGGACTATAGAGATAGAGCTTTAAGGCAATCTGTCTAGGACAACATGTTTATACCCTGGATTCATAAGGTAATGAATATTTGTGGGTGTTCAGCTGTTGCATATGTTTGGTCAGGTACATGCCATAGGGGGCATTCAACTCAATGATGGGTCTAATAAGGGCAGAGTCAAGTGGCACTATGACTTCCTCGGACATGGATGCTATGCCTTTACTCATAAGTTGACAGCATGAAAGGATTTTCTTACTACCTTGGCCACATGTTGGTCAAAGGCCATATTACTGTTTACATATGTTTCCAGATTCCAGACTACTGGTTCAGGTATTAGGGGTGTCTTGTCGATGGACTAATTAGCCTGGATGGTAGTTTTCCCAAAAGGCACTATAATGCATTTCTTGGCATTGAGTAGTCTGACTTTTGCACCAGTCATTTGTCTGTGTTGGACCTTCTTGTAAGATGTTTGTATCATGGTGGGGGGGGGGGGATCTTTGATAGCGATCAGTTTCCAGTTATCTGCGAACTTGGTCAGCCAAAGGCCCTTGATATTAACCTTTACCTCAGAGAAGTAGATGCCAAACCAGAGTGGTCCCAGCCCAGAGCCCTGAGGTACCCCGCTGGTTAGTGGTCTCTTAGTGGAAATGGTGGATTTTATAAGATTAACATTGACTGTGGGTGTGTGTATTTACATGTATATCTAGATATATATTTTCATTGGGTATGTGTGTACGTATACATTTATGTGTATATAGAAGTGTGTGTGTGTGTGTGTGTGTGTGTGTATGTATATACATATATATATATATATATATATATATATATATATATATATATATATATATATGTGTGTATACACACACACACACACACACACACACACACACACACACACATGTACTGACAAGAAAGCATGTAAAAGGTAAGTATTTCACAACACCTTGTAACACTTGATCTTCATTTTGATCACTACTGCAGTATCCTTACCTATATGGGTTGGCCTGACAAGGATATAGCAGCCTTTCAGCTTCCAAAGGTTAATTTAAGGACTCCTTCCATGTGTCCAAAATATTACTAGCTCAAGAAGAGCTGAATGAAAACAGTGGATCTAATGTGGTCATTTTCATTCATTCCTTAACTGATGGGTTTTGGATCTGACTCTGATCCGACTTGACTGCTTTTTCCAGATCCTTGAATCCAAACTCTTGAGCTCCTTCCTTTACCTATAATGCTCCACCAACCTAATATACCTAAGATCTCATTTGGTGTCATATTGCTGCAGGCATCGATCCTCAAGCTCTCGAACTATTGGTGTTTTTTTCAGGGTAAAAACAGTGAGTCCTTTCAACCTTTTTCTTCAGTAGACTATCCTCTGAATTACTGTCACCTTCCTCTCTTTATTCCAGTAAATTTCTTTAACGAGTCCTCTTTCTTTTGTAATTCTTACCAAGACCTCTCTATTTCCTTCCAGTGCTATTGTTGGTACTTCAACTTTCCTTATTGTCTTCTTTCCTCTTTTAGGTTACCCTCGACTACTGTTGGCAGTTTTTCTTGCCTTTGTTTATATATATAAAAAAAATACTTTCCTTTTGGGCATTCTCCTTTTTAGGACTAGCAAGCAAGGATGTCTGAAAAACCAGCTGGCTTCAAGAAATGCATCTCCTGTGGGCACAAAATACCTAATCTGATGTCCTTTTCATTCTTCCTCACTGATGGGTTTTGGATCTGACATTAATCCGACTCTGCTGCTTCTTCTAGACTTGGGCTCAGAGTCTCGAGCTCTTTCCCTTTCCCATAATACATCACACCCTCTGTAACTCTCCAGATCTCATTTGCCACACTTCGCATACAGACATGGTTCCAGAGTCTCAAGACTACTAGTAGTTGAGATGCATCCTTTTTTTCCCAAAATTCTCTGGTTATCTTTTATATATATAATTGTACATCTATATGGTTTTCTATTTTTCCTCCCTTTCCTTTAGCTCTTGAGAGACGTTTGGGACCTTTAGTTTTTTTCTGTGTTTTCTTGCCAGTGGCACTTTTCCTGTTTAAAAAAAAAAAAAAAATCCTCTTTCTAGTATTCTAGAGTTTATTGTTTTTGTTGATGTATTTCTTGTTTCTTCCATTAGGTTCTGTCTCCGTTATGGCCAATAAACCTACAGGATTTAAAAAATGCATTTCTTGTGGGCATAAGATCCCAAAATCAGATTCCCACAAGAAGTGCATCTGTTGCCTAGGACCTGGGGATTTAGATTTTGACTGCTCTGTGTGTGCGGCCTTTAACCCCCAGGCCTTGGCCAAATGCAGAAACAAATTGATTTTGAAAGGCCTTTTACCTGCATCTTCTGCCTCAGGGGCTCAGACCATCTCAAAGCATGCCAGCTCCAAGAGATCCCTCTCTGCCTCTTCAAGGGACTTTTTGGAGCCAGCTCAGAAAAGATCCAGCCCCTTTGATCCGACTACTCCAGAACCAAGTGGGACCAAGAAAGTATACGATCCTAAAGATTCTTCAGTTTGTTGGCTGTAGATCCTAGTGGCAGAACTCCTTCCTTGGATCCTATTACTTTAGTTCCAAGCAGATCCAAGGCTGTCTTGGATCCTAGGGCCTCAGATCAGTAACTGATCCTTGTATCTGACATAGTTAACTTCATTTATCTGCAGCATGTGGGTATTCGGATCCATATCGGATCTGAGCCGGCAACATTTTATCAAGCATCTGCTCCAAGCTCCTTCCCTTACCCATAATCCGTCACATCTCCTACCTTCCCCCAGATCTCGTTTGCCGCTTCATGCATACGGATGATGGTCTCTCTAGCTCCAAGTGGGTGTAGTAAGTGGAACTTTTGGTTTATATTTAGTGTGTGAGTGTAGTTGTTAGTGGTCAACCCTTTCTTCCTCTTCGTCGGTTTGTTAAAAAAAAAAAAGTAGTTTAGAAAGTTTGTTTTTCTGAGGTAGTGTAGACCTAACCAACCCTTGTGTGTGTGCGTTGTTGTTTTAGTTTGGCTGAGTGGAGTGTGATGACGGCTGACCAGCCAAAACCAACATTTAAAAAAGCTTTCACTGGCTGATGGCCCCACTCTGTGTGTTATTTGCCTGGGTGTTCCCACCTTAGTCTGCCATGTAGTATGTGTGTACAGGGTTCAACCCCAGGGCCTTAAAAGAGAGGAAGGCGAAACTGGTGGCTAAGGGCCTGCTACCAGTTTCTGCATTAGATAAAACGACCTCAACATTGACTCCAGTAGCCGACCAACCCCCCCCCAGGCTGGGTCTCAACCTCCCTCTAAGCCTGCTGAGACGGGGACTAAAAGGATAAGGACGAGAGAGAAAGAGAGAAGAGCAGAAAGGCTCTGCAAACTATCTCCGGAGCCATTTCTCAGTCCACCTTCAAAAATTGTTAGGGCCACTTCTAGGCTCCATTCCCTGAGGTGCTCCCCAGAGCCAACGGAGCCTTCGGACCAGAGGCCTTCTTCAAGGTCATCTCACAGACCAGCCAGATCCAAGTTGGTCGCCTCCTTGCGGTCGACATTGAGTCTGTCAGAGCTGGACATGGACAGGATGATGCGGAGATTCATTTGGACCCAAATCCAAATGGGAGTCTTGCCAGGCCCCTCTCCAGCTTTAGAGGGTACCTCTATGCCCTTCTTTCATCCTATCTCTCCTTCCCCGATCCGACCTCCGGTGTCGGGGTTTATGGATCTGAGGATCCTCTGGGCTGGGGGCTCGGTGCCGACGGTTCCTCCAACCTCGATGCTGGCGATTACCTTGAGTTCCTCGGATCAGACTTGTTCAGATCCGAGCAACTCTCAGGGCCGAGAACGGGGAGCCGGATCCAAGGGAATGGAGATGTCTTGGGCTCCGACTTTGTCGGATCTGAGCCATTCCTTTGGAACCCTGGCTACCTTGGCCTCGGCCCCGATCCTCAGGATGGAGCCGGGGAGAACTTCCTCCTTGTTGGTTGCCAAGGAGGTGCGCTCTCCTTCAGCTTTCGATGTGGTGAAGAGGGTTCTCTCCCAGGGATTGAGACCCCAGCCTATTGCCTTGGACTCTGCCCAGGCTGACGTGGATTTGGTCACGACTCCCATCAGCTTGTCCCAGGGACAGCCCGTGCTAGAGGACCCCCAGGTGGATCCCGTCGTGGAACCCCCCCCATGACTTACGAGCCCTCTTCAGAGAGTCCCACTGAGGAGGCTACCTGTAAGCATTCATGTAAGAGGAGGCACATGGACTCTCCTGAGTCCCTCACAGAAGATACTGACTTGGATGAAGGTGAGGGTTCCCCCAGGTCACCTCCCGAGGATGTCTCCTTTGGAGACATCATGGAAATCCTCCGCCAGAGGGGATGTTGGTCAGCCCCAAAACCCTCTAAGGACGATTCAGTATTCCTGGAGGCCATTGGCATGGGCCCATCTACATCCTGGGTATCCCCTCCTGTAGCTCCATTAGTGGATCTTATTACCATGCAGGCATGGAAGGAGCCTGACACCATAGAGCTAAAACCCAAACACCCAGTCCAAGATCCTTTCTCCTCCCACAGACAGACAGGCTTGGTACAAGGGATCCCCAGTGGATGCTATGGTGGTGGCAGCTGCCACCAAGAGAGAACTGGCTCAGGAGAGTTCTTCGGTTCACCCTCCGGACAAGGAGTCTAGGGCAGTTGATTGATTTGGGAAGCGAGTCTTTTCTTCAGCGACATTTTCCATAAGAGCACTGAATTATTTGGCACACATCGTTCGACTCCAGCGAGACCTAGTCACGGAATTCGGTGTGTCGCCCCCAGAGTCTTTGTCGCCAGAGGACAAGCGACTGTTCTCGGTGAAAATGTCGACTCTGAAATCAGTTTCAAACACGTCCATGCATTCCATGCATCTTCTTTCCCATGCCACAGAAGGAGTGGCTAGTGAGGCTGGGACCGGCGTAGCTATGAGGTGGCACGCTTGGCTCAGACTGTCAATTCATGGATCCCTTCAAGGCGTCATTCATAAATGCTCCCTTTGACAGTTCCTCTCTCTTTGGGAAGACAGTTCGTGACACCCTGGTCCAGAGCGAGAAGGACGGGAAGACTCTATCTGCCGGAGTCCACTTCTCTAGCCCTCAAAGATCCTTTTCTAGAAATCGGAGAGGGCAGAAGAAGATGCGATTCCGAAAATCTGTTTTCCCGGGACACTTGGGACAACTCGTCCCCTAGAGGCATAGGGGGACAAGACAGATGCCACCCTAGAGGCAGAGGGGGCCCGCGGAACTTTGGGTCTAGGGAGACCTTCTCGGACAGACCCGCGCAGCAACCCTGAGGGGTTGCCCGACTGTCCTACTTTGGAGACTGGGGAAGATTGTCATTGCACCTAATGGCTTGGAGTCCATTCCGACAGACTGTTGAGTGCTCCAAATAATATCCAGAGGATACTCCATCCCATTCGTTGCCCCTCCCATCCAGTCAAAGCACCTGCCGGATGTTCCACCCGCTCAAAGGTAGGCCGCAGCGCACGAAATTTCAAAGCTGCTTTACAATCGGGCCACCGAAAACCGGCCCCCCCCAGATCAGTCTGGATTAGGCATTTACTCCAGGTTCTTTTTAGTGCCAAAAAAAGACTGGGAGGACCTTAGACCCATATTGGACCTGTCAATCCTGAACCTGTCTGTAGCCAAGCAGAAATTCCGGATGGTCACCTTGCAGTCCATTCTACCTTACCTCCGAGAATGAGACTGGATGTGCTTGATAGACCTCCAAGACACTTACTACCACATCAAAATTTGCAGAAGCTCCAGGAGAATCCTTTGCTTCCAGCTGGGAGACCATCATTTCCAGATTAGAGCTCTACCCTTTGGTCTCACCACTGCCCCCAGGGTGTTTACCAAGGTTATGGCAGTCGTAGCGGCTCACCTGAGACTTCAGGGAATTCAGGTGTTTCCTTACCTAGATGATTGGCTCCTCGCTGCTGCCACCAAGCATCTACTTTGCATGGCCAGAGACTCCTTCCTGCATCTTGCAGTCAATCTAGGGATTACCATCAACATCTCCAAGTCCTGCTTGAACTTGACGCAGACCTTGGAATTCATCAGAGCACGGTTGGACATTCTGCTATTGCAAGTTTTTCTCACTCTGAACAGGGTCCAGAACCTACGGGCCCATGTGTCAGTGATCCTCGGCCCCAGGATGCCAACAGCGAGTGATGTTCTCCGAGCCCTATGCTCCTTGGCCACAGCAATTTTAATTCTTCCCTGTGCGCGCCTTCACATGAGGGTGCTTCAGTGGACCCTGGCAGTTCAGTGGTCTTGGTTAGACAGCCCCATGGACTACCCTATACGAATCAGCAGAGCCTGCAAGATTTCTCTTCTTTGGTGTCTCCAATTGCTGGAAATCTTGGCAGGGTGCCCCTTCTTAACAACCCCAGCCCAAGCCACAATGACCACAGACACCTCCCAGCTCGGGTGGGGGGGGGCACTTTTTGGGAAGGTCGGTCCAAGGCACGTGGTCCCAGACAGCGACCAGATTGCATATCAGTGTTCTGGAGATGAGGACAGTGCTTTTGGTGTTGCAAGCCTTTCACTCTGTTCTTCCCTCGGGGACAATTGCGTTTCAATCAGACAACATGCCTGATGTCTGGTACATCAGCAAACAAGGAGGGACCAGATCTTACCCTCTCTGCTGCAAGGCCATGAGAGTGTGGGAGTGGGTGATCTTCACCAGTCGGTTTCTGATTGCAGCACACATCCCAGGACGCTCCAACATTTTAGCGGACAGACTGAGTCGAGCTATTCTAATGCCATATGAGTAGTTTCTGAAACAGTCAGTAGTGGAGGAGACTTTTTTGCGTGGGGTCACCCTTGCTGCGATCTCTTCACATCTCCTTCCAATGCGAAGTGCAGCGAGTTCTTCTCTCTGATCCCCTTACCAGGAGACTCTCCCAGAGATGCTCTCGTCCATGCCTGGCCTCCCAGTTTACTGTATGCCTATCCCCCGTTACCTCTCATTCCGAAGTTTCTTCAGAAAGCTTACCGACTGGGGTGCAAAGTGATCTTCATTGCCTCATTCTAGCCTCTTCAAGTATGGTTCTCCTCTGGTCTCATGCTGTAACTCCTCCACAGATTCTTGATCCCTGCCCGGATCACATCTCTCATCCCTCGGGCATCAGTCCGCCCGACCTGGACAGCCTCAAGCTGATGGCTTGGTTGCTCCAGTTCCCTTGATCGCTAGGACTCCCGGCCTATCATCTTCAGTAAAGAGTATTTTGGTGGCATCCCACAAAGCTTCCACTAGGAAAGTTAATTGCAGCAAATGGAAACGCTTCTCTATTTGGGCTTCTCAGAGAAACCTAGATCCATTTACAGCCCCGGTTCCTGCAGTGTTGGAGTTTTTGTCCTATATTTTCCAACAAGAGGCTAGTTCCTCTACAGTGAAAATACAACTGGCAGCCATATCTAATTTTCTTGTCGGCAAAAATCTGAATACTCTGGCCTCTGAGATTGTGTAAGGCCTTTCTAAAAGGTACTTTTATTTTGCATCCCCCAGTTAAGGGTTCCGTCCCTCCTTGGGACCTTACTCTAGTTCTACAGGCGGTGGCACTCCCATTCGAACCAACAGCATCAGTAGATTTGAACTGCCCTGGAAGACAGCTTTTCTAGTGGCCATTACCTCTGCTAGAAGGGTTTCTGAGATCCAAGCTTTGTCTGCCATGCCCCCTTACTTGATTTTCCTAAAGACAGGGTTTTGCTTCGTACGAACCCTTGTTTTTTACTGAAAGTTGCTTCTGAATCTAATATTAACCAGATGATTAATCTGCCTGTGTTCTTTCCAAATTTCCAGAACAAGGGTGAATATAAGCTGCATTTGCTAGATGTTCATAGACAGCTTCGTTTCTATTTACACAGGACTAAACAATTCCATAAGACCAATTATTCATGTCTTTTTCCAGACCCTTTTTGGGCAAGGTCATTTCCAAGGTCTCCTTAGCTAGATGGATTACACAATGTATACTGCAGGTCTATAGGGATAAAGGCCTATCCCCACCTGGTCCTATTAAAGCTCATTCTACCAGATCTATGGCAACTTCTGCTACCTTTCGTCTAGGGTTTCTCTGGATGATATCTGTGCAGCAGCGACCTGGGCAAGGTCACATACATTTATTTCTCATTGTAAGTTGGATTTGATCTCTAGAGGGAGAGCATCCTTTGGCTCTGCAGTGCTCAGGAATATCCTTCCATGAGGGCTTCCCAGGTGTTTTGGTAGCTGGGGACTATGTCCCACAGGTTGCAGATAAATTAAGTTAACTACTTCAGATAATGAAGTTATGTACTCACCATAACATTCCATCTGAGTAGTTATACTTCATTTTCTGCAACCATCCCTTCCTCCTTCCCCCTGAACCTGTTCTAGGTTAGTGTTATTGAGTTGCTAATAGTTTGATTAGTGGCAAACTCGATCTGAGGGAAGGTAGGAGATGTGAAGGATTATGGATAAGGGGAGGAGCTTGGAGAAGATGCTTGATAAAATGTTGCCGGCTCGGATCTGATATGGATCCGAATACCCACAGGCTGCAGAAAATGAAATATAACTACTCGGATGGAACGTTATGGTGAGTACATAACTTCTTTTTCCGATTCTCCTACCCCATGGACAACTTCTTCTGATCCGAAATTCTCAGACCTGTTATACAGACTCCGTTACCTACCTTTCAAGTTAAACCAGTCTCACCAGCCCTTTCAAGTAAAAGTTTTTCAGACACCAACCAAATCCAGATATGCTTCCTCTGTATCCTTCTCCAGGTCTTCCCGAAGTCTCACTGAAGCTGATATTGACAGGATGATGCGGAAGTTCCTCAGGACGCAGATCCAGATGGGGGTCCTACTGTTTCTGTCCCATCTAGGGTCCATGAATGCACCATCTTCTACTTTGCTGACTCCTTTTCTGATCCGTCCCTTGGTTTCAGAAACCCAAGACCCTGGTTTTGCAAGAGAGTCAAGGTTGGATCCAAAGAAGCGTCCTTCCTCTAATCTGACCACATCCCTGACCAGCCTTGATCCCTTCCTTTCAGATCAGAGCGGGTCCTGGATCCGTGACGTTGGCACTGACTCTGGGGGATTGTCTTCAGCTCCAACTTTGTCTGATCCTTCGCATCCTCTCAGAGTTTTGTCCCTCAACAGCTCAGGTCTGGTTCTGTTGGGAGGCCTCAGATCCATTGCTGGCTCTGCTCTCTCTCCTTTAGAAACTTTGGTTCTGAGGGAGAGGGTTTCCTTTGGTCTGTCAGGCTTCAGGTTGCAGAAAGGGCTTTCTCCAGTATTAGCGAAACATCTCCTCACCCCCAGGGTTTGTCCCACCTTTCATTGGATTGGAGCACTGAGCCCATCATGCCTGCCATAGATCAGCCTGCCCCGAGGAGCCTCCAGACCACTTCCCCACAGGGACTCTTCCCTTCTTCCAGTACCTCTCTGGAACACACCACAGAGGAGGTTCCTTGGAAGAAGTATGAAATTAGGCACATAGACTCCCCTGTGGAGTGCTTCACAGAGGACACTGACTTCGATGAGGGATGAAGGATCCCCCAGTTACCACCTGATGTCTCCTTTGGAGATATCTTGGATTTCCTTAGGCAGAAAGGTGGCTGGTCCTCCCATCCTCCTCTTTCTGATGAATCTGTGTCCCTGGTGGCCTTCAGGGTTGCCTCATCTACTTCCTGGGTGTCTCCCCCTGTGGATGCCCTGATAGATTTAGTCTCCCGGGCCTTGCAGACACAGTCTACCCTAGTTTCTATTTGTTGTTGCAGCAGCCACAAAGAAGGAGCTAGCCAAACAAAGCTCCACTATCCATTTGCCAAACAAGGAGGCTAGGGCAATTTACAGACATGGAAATCGTGTTTACTCCTCAGCTACTTTCTCTCTCAGATCGTTAAGCTATTTGGCTCAATTCACCTGGTTGCAGAGAGATCTGGTGAAGGAACTAACCAACTCTCTTGAAGAGAACATATTGGAACAGGAGGACTTGAAGAAAGTTTCTCCCCAACTTGCCCCTCTCTGTCCTCTCTTGCAAATTTCTTGAAAAGGTTGATTTCACACATGGCAGAAGGCACCTCATGAGCAACTGGTGCAGGCATAGCCATTAGGCGATGGATTTGGATGTGGTTTTGTGACTTTGAAGAGCCCTTCAAGACGTCATTTATTAATGTTCCCTTTGATGGTTCCTCTTTGGGCCATCAGTGAAAGATGCACTAACCTGCAGTGAGTAAGAAGGGATGACCTTGTCTGCTGTGGGGATCAGGTTTTCTACTCCTCAGAGGAACTTCTCAAGCAGTCGGTGAGGAGGGAAGAAAACTTGGTTCAAAAAGTCTTAAAGATCTTTCCAGGACCTGCGTAGGGACAACTTCTGCAGAGGCAGAGGAGGAGGTTTTAATGGCAGACACCATCATAGAGGCAGAGGGGATCTGCAAAATCAGGGTCTCAAGGAGCCCTTTCCTGACTGACCATATCAGTGCTCCTGAAGCACTGCCCGACTGTTCTTTTCAGGAGGCAGTTGGGGGCCATCTATCTTTGCAACTAAGTGCTTGGACAAACATAATGAACAACTTCTTGGTGCTAAACATTGTATCCAGAGGCTATTACATTCCCTTTTTCCTTCGTCTTCTAGGTTCCCAGGAAGAAACTTCCCAACGTACCATCCAGTCAGAGGGAGTACACTATTCAAGAAGTCCAAAAACTTATAAGAAAAAGAGTCATGCAAGAGGCCCTGACCGAACAAAGAGGATTCGGAACTTATTCTCGCATCTTTTTAATGCCAAAGAAAACGGGGAACCTGAGACCTAGTCTATAGACCTCAACAATCTGAATCAATTTGTCAAGAAGTCAAAGTTCTGAATGGTTATGGTCTAGTCCATTCTGCCATTTCTGTGAAAGCACTATTGGATGTGGTCAGTGGATCTTCAAGATTCATATTATTACATCAAAATAGACAGATGCTCCAGTAGACACCTGTGCTTTCAGCTGGCTGCCAATTACAACCAGTTCAGAGCATTGCCCTTTGGACTCACGACAGCCCCCTGGGTATTTACCAGATGTTTGACAGTGGCAGTGGCTCACCTGAGGCTAAACGGATTCCAGGTGTTTCCTTGTCTAGACCATTGGCTCCTCACTACACCAACAAACCATCAGCTGCTTCAGTCCAGAAACTTTGTAGTAAAGTTCTTCGAACATCTGGGCATCATGATAAATCTGGAAAAATTAAACTTGATTCCTGTACAGAACCTAGAATTTATAGGGACACAGTTGAACACAATTACACAAATGGCTTCCTTACCAAGGTATTGTATGCCTAGAGAACAGGTTCAGGGCTTGCTGAATATGTCTTCTGTGCCAGCAAAATCAGTACTTCAGGCTTTGGGCTGAATGACAGCTGCAGTCCATTTACTCCCATTAGCGAGGCTTTTCATGAGAGTACTTCAGTGGACAACAGCAGTTCAGTGGTCCAGTCTCTCTCAAACGCCATTTCCCATAAAACTGTCTAAGATATGCAAGAATCATCTGCAGTGGTGGATGCAATCGTTCCAGGCAGACCTTTTTCTTTTCCCACCCTGATAGCCACAGTGACCACGGAAGCTTCACATTGTGGGTGGGGGCATTACTGAAGGAAGATTGTCTAAGATGTGGTCACCCATTGAGACCAGTCTGCATGTCACTGTCTTAGAAATGAGAGCAGTCCTAACATTGCAAGCCGTTCAGGACATTCTCCCTCTTGGGATGATTGCAGTTCATACAGACATGTCAGTGATCTGGTACATCAACAAACAAGGCGGAACTGATTCATACCCATTGTGTGGGGAGACCATGAGAGTTTGGGAATGGGAGATATCTTCAGACTGCTTTGTAGTTGTAACACACATTTCGGGGAAAACCATTATCCTAGCAGACTGATTCATCAGATCGATTCTGAGTTGTCACGAGTGGTCCCTCAGTCAGTAGCAAACAAGATTTTCAGCTATTGGAGCTAACTTTGTTGCAACCTCTTTGCCTCTCCCCAGAACTTCAAGTGCAGCAAGTATTTTTCTCAGATCCCCCCCAAAGGGGGAGTCACCAAGGGACGCTCTGGTCCACAATTGGCACCCAGGTCTCCTTTACACTTCACTTCCTCCTCCTTTGAATCCAAAACTCCTACAGAAAGCCAACAGGTTGAAGAGCTTAGTAATCCTTATTGCCCCTTTCTGACCTAGTCGGGTATGGTTCCCCTTTCTTTCGTCTCATCTGAAGTATCAGCCTCGGATACTAGATCCCAGACAGGATCTTGTATCCCTTCCGTCAGACATCCAGCCACTCAATCTCCACATCCTAAGGTTGACTACATGGTTTCTCCACTTCCAGTAATTTTAAGAAAGTCCAGGCTCACCCCTTGAGTCAGTGATAAAATCCTGACCACTAAGAGGACTTCCACTAAGGTCTACAACTGTACGTGGAAGAGATTTTCTGTCTGGGCTTCTAAAGAGAATATCTACTGTTTTTCAGCTCCCACTTCACCTACTCTCTTTTTCCTTAGTAATCATTTTCAAGAAGGAGCCAGTTTCTCTACCATTAAGCATCAGCTGGCTGCAATATCCAATTTTCATGCTGGGAAGGGATTTTCCAGTCTTTTTTTTTTCTTCCAGGTTATGCAAGGCTTTTTTGAAGGGCGTTTTTCTTCTTTGGTACCCAATTAAAGACCCTTCTCCTTGGGATCTCACATTAGTGCTGCAAGGACTTATTCAGAAGCATTTTGAACCGCAGATAGTTGTGACATGAAATTTCTGTCCTGGAAAACAATTTTTCTAGTAGCAATTACTTCTGCTACGAGAGTATTGGAGCTTCAAGCCTTGGTCAGTGAAACATCCTTACATAGTTTTTCATAAAGACATGGTATCATTAAGGACAAACCCCTGTTTTGTGCCTAAGGCAGCCATGGAATCCTGCATTAACCAATCAAGTCAGTTGCCAGTTTTCTTCCCCAGTTTTTCAAACAAAGAAAAATATACTTTGTACCTTCTAGATGTTCACAGGCAGTTATGTTTTTATCTCCATAGGATAAAAAAATGTAGGAAATCTGATTAGCTGTTTGTATCTTTCTCCGCTAACCACTCAGGTTGTGCAGTTTCTAAGATTACCTTAGCCAAATGGATTTTGGATTGTATTTTCTTCATTTATTCACAAAAAGGTATTCCATTGCCTCAACTACCCAAGGCTCATTCCACCAAAGCAATGGCTACATCATCTGCCGCCTTTTCCAGGACCTCAGTTAATGAGATTTATGCTGCAGCCATCTAGTCTAAGGGTCACACCTTTGTCTTTCATTATAAATTGGGTATTATTTCTAGGAGCAGGCATCCTTTAGCTCGAATGTGTTCCAGCACATGTTTCCTTGAGGGTTGCCCAGGAGTTACACAGCTGGGGACTCTGACCTATCAGTGAGGAAGAATGAAAAGGACAACATCAGATTTAAAAGTTATGTACTTACCATAACTCAGTATCTGTGTTGTCCATTTTCATTCTTCTTGTGTCCCTTCCAGCCATCCCCCGACCTTATGCCTTCGAGAAGTTTATGAAAGAAATTCCGAACCCTTATTTTCTGGATTTGAGCCTCTATTCCCTTCTATTTTCTGTACTATTGCTATAACCTGTTGAACTATAGGGCAGCAAACTTGATCTGGGGAGTTGAAGAAGGTGTGATGTATTATGGGAAGAGGGAGGAGCTTGAGACGCCAAGCCTAAGTCTGGAGGAAGTGGCCAAGTCGGATCCGATGTTTGATCAGAGACCCATAATTGAGGAAGAATGAAAATGGATAACACAGATACTGAGTTATGGTTATGGTAAGTACATAACTTTTAAATTCATATGCCCACAAGGAATGTGTCTATTGCTTGGGCCCTGCCCATTTAAATGCAGATTATGTCAGCTTCAGTGCCAGGGCACTCACAGATATACGCAACAAGTTAGTTTTGAATGGTCTTCTTCCTTCTCCTTCCTGTATTCCAGCTGGGGAACAACCCCCCCCAATCTAAAAAATTCTGACAAAGGGAAGCCTAACATAGCTCCCATAGGCAGAGAGTCTAGAAAAAGAACTCTGAATCCTACATCTTCAGCTCCATCCTCAGAGCTACCTACTATGGCTCCTACTGCTTTGAAAATTAAATTGCCTTATATCTGGTCAACTTTCTGTTTGCCGGATCTGATATCTTCTCCACTCCCATCCCTGTTTTTGCAGGAGTCTCCTTGTAAGCACTCAAGGCCACCATCCACTAGCTGCTCACTCAGGTCTTCCAGGAGTTTGTCCGAGGCTGAAGTGAATGGGATGATGAGGAATTTCCTCCGAGCTCAGATCCATATAGGGTAATTATGGCTTCTCTGTCCATCGGATCCACGAGCCTGCCCATGTATACTAGTCCTCCTCTAGTTTCTCCTTCTGTGTTCTGGCTTGTTGTTTTGGAGCCTTCAGATCTGAGATCACTGGGTGTGTTCTAATCGGATCTGAAAACTGCTCATTATTTGACTCCAGTTGATTCCCTGAGCTGTCTAGCTCTGAGCCTTTTGGAGCTGGAAAACCCTTGGAGCCACAGCATTGGCACCAGATCCAGGGGACCAGGGTCGACTCTTAAGTTGTCAAAGCTTTCCCTACCCTTAGGAGCTTCAACTCTGGACAGCTCACGTCTGATGCCATCCTCTGATGGAGAGCTTACAGTTATACAGGGGTCGGTAGTGCAGGAAATGTCAGCTCCATTATCTCTGGCTTTGGTCTCCCCTAGGTACTCTGTCTTTGAGATTGTTGAGAGGTCTTTCCCTTTACCTAGAGTAAGAGCATCCTTGCCCCTCTCTGATCATATCACTTTGCCACCTTTGGATGTTTGCTCTGAGCCTTAATTTTCTGTTCCCCTCCACTGGGACAAGGTCTTCTGACACCCTTTCCCAATAGGATTCGGTGTTCCTGGAGGCTTTATGTTCTGACCTGGTTATGTCTTGGGTGACCCCTTCCCCTGGCTGATAAACTTGTAGACCTCATTTCACACTGGACATGACATTAGGGATAGGTTCTACAGTATCTGGTTAAGCACCCAAATTCATAGCCCCTCTGAAGGACAGATCACACTGGAGCAAGGGGATCCCAGTTGATGCCATGGTGGTGGCAGTGACAACTAAGAAATAGCTTGCACAACAGAGCTCTTCTGTCCATCCCCCTAACAGGGAATCTAGGGCCTTGGACTGATTCGGTAAGCACGTACAGGTAGCTAGGTAAATAATCCCGGGATGGTTTTTGATATCAAGTTTCTGGCCAACTGTGGACCCGATTTGGTTATTTATCTAGCTACCTGTACGTGTTCCACTTTTTACATAGGACAGACTTCCTGGCCAGCAAGGATAAGGATATCTGAACACCTGAGTGATATCAGATTGAAAAAACCCAGTAATGCATTATATAAACATTCTCTGATCCATATTACAGCATCTTTTAGGTTTACCATTATTGACAGGATAAGTGGGGACCGGGCTAATAAAATTGGTTGGCATGATATACTGAACAAGAAAGAAAAAAAGTGGGTTATTAAGCTGGGGAGATTATTTCCCCGAGGTCTAAATGAGCATTTATAGCCAACCAAATTAAAGGGACTTTTGTTGTATCATGTGATTATTTTCATGCATATTAGGCTTGGCTTTGTTGCCTGTACTTTTACACTGAGGAAGGCTTAATAACGTTTGAGCCGAAACAGGTCTTTTTTGCTTATTTGTTCTACTAAAATATACTTATTTTTAGGCACCTTTTGCCTATGAGTGCTGGCCTGTGTGTGTTTTTGTGGATCTTTGTATTTTTGGGGCCTTGCACTTGCCGTATTTGCAGGAGTCCTTTATTGTAATACATTTTTATTCACCTCAAAGACATTTTTCCCAGTATCAAAGAGGAGTTAGAAAGGTATGGTTCCACAAATCCTAGGGTCCTTTCCTAAGACTCACCAGGAGATAGTTCTTCCAGATTCAGAGGGGAGGACTCTCCACCCCCATGGCAGAGATGACCTATGGAACCAGGGTTTCTGAGATTCGTTCTCAGACAAACCCTACGACCACTCCTGAAAGGCAGCCAAGGGGATATTTGTCTCTGCACCAAAAAGTCTGGGCATCCATCACAAAAGATTCCTGGGTGCAGAAAAGTATATCCAGAGGTTATGACACTGTTTTCCCAAATTGCTCCTGCAAGACTAAAAAGAATCCCCCATGTTCCACCCAGTCAGAGGGAGATGGCAGCATTAGATGTATTAAAGGTACTCAAAGTCATCCAGGAGGTTCCCCAGACCAGACAGGATCCAGAACCTACTCAAGATTCTTCTTGGTGCCAAACAAGAAAGGATTCTTGAGACAACGTATCCTGGACTTCAGCAGGTTAAACCAATACATGAAATATTCACTGGCTTGTGACTTGCTTCATCCAGGCATCTACTTCTACAGGCAAGGGACTACTTGCTCCAGTTGTGGCTTCACCTAGGCATCACAGTTTATTACAGCAAGTCTCCACTCACAACCATGCAGAGTCTGGAGTTCATAGCTGCTCATCTAAACATGGCCACACAGCCTGTCTTCCACCTACAAAAATTCATACATTCAGATCTTGGGTCAAGAAAGTGATACTAAAACATATCTGTGCCAAGACATCTAATCTTACAAGCCTTGGGGTCCATGGCATGTGGATTCTGCAGTGGACTCTTGTCAGTACAGTGGTCCATTCTTCAGCTGCCTTTATCCACCCCGTCAGAATCTCTGTCTTGCAGAAAATATCTTCTTTGGTGGCTTCACTCAGGTGATGTTTTCCTAGGCATCCATTTCCCTTCCCACTACCACATTGACCACTGATGCCTCCCGACTGGGGTGGGGGGCACTACTTGGGAAGGATAGACTAAGGTATATGGTCCCCCGGAAGAGGCCAAGATGCACATCACTATTCTGGAAATGAGAGCAGTTATTCTAGCACTGCAGAGCTTTCAAGACATTCTCCCTTACAAGACAATTGCTATGTCTGTGGTCTGGTACATCAACAATCAGGAGGGAACCAGATCTTACCCACTGAGTGTGTGGCAGTGGGCAATCTCTTCTGGCCACCTTCCAGTAGCAATACATATAAAGGCGAAAGCCAGCATGATTGCAGACAAACTAAACAGGTCCATTCTGATGCCTCACTTCCACCCCTCAACAAGTGTAGCAGGTTTTGTCCTGATCCCTCTAACTCGAGTCACCAAGAGATGCTCTAGCCAACGATTGGCTTTCTGGTCTTCTCTATGCTTACTGCCTGTTACCTCTGTGTTACTTGGAGTCCAAATGGAGAGATGATAGATCAGCAAGCAAAGGGGTCCGAATAGAGAGATGATAAATCACCAAGCAAAGGGGTCCGAATAGAGAGATGATAAATCACCAAGCAAAGGAGAGTAGTATTGCTGGAATTTAATTCATCCTCCAGTCTTGGTGAGTACCTTCACAAGATGGACGCGGTTTCACAAAATCTCACCAAGACAACTGTCATATATAGACCATATTTTATTTGGCATATATCATGGACAGAAATATGTTAAAATAAAAATAACTGGGTGCACAAGACCCGGGATGAAAGTGTCCAATCCTGGTAGGTACACTGTTATCAGGAATGGAAAAAAGAGTGTAGAATCCTCAAGACACAGAAACATTCCTACAGTGGGGCTAGACCAGGCTCAGGGGGAGGATGGCACCCCTGTTGTAAAAGGAAGTAGTCCACAAAATTTACAAAAACTGATAGGCCAAAATTAGAGTCATAAGGCTGACAGAGTGGACTATTGTGGATAAGAAAGAAATTGTATTGTTGCTATTATGCAAGAAGTCCAGAATTTTTGGACAGAAAAAACAGATTGCGAGAAATTTGAGGAAAGAAAAATACTTGCACAAGAAAAACTGTCAAAAGCTTCAAATGCATATTTGGGTTAAATACAACATATTTATGAAAAACATTATATAGACCAAGAAACGTTGAGCCATTTGGAAAAAGAAATGACTGAGGAGGTGCAAAAATATAAAGAACAAGATTCTGAGATTTTTGAAAGGTATAAAGAAATATGCACATGGGGAAAGAATGTGTCAGTTCTAATACCACTCCAAGGGGGCTTAGAGTGGACCGTTTACCTGCATATGAATTCTTGGAGGAGGATTCTGACCTTTTTGCAGAATGGAAAGAGATTTCCTTACAGTGCACCTTGGGTTGGTTAAAGGTGCTTATTAAGCGTAACGAAAGAGCGCTTACTAAAATACGTTCTAATATTATTGAACTCCAACAGACTTTACTTAATTCCCTGAAAGCAAATTTTGCACAGAATTTGAATGACATCAAGTTGAGAGTGTCTAAAATTGAAACTCAGGTAGTACAACGTAAAAAAAAAGAAGTTTGTACGAGACACCAATGACTATGCTACGGTGAAGATTTTTTTCTTGGCAGTTCAACTTTAAGAGGGGGAGTGGTAGATCTGCTTCAAAAAACAGCAGAAGCAGATCCTGCGGCCTTAGAGACACTTCCGGTTCATCGATTGACACAGACTCAGCGGGAAGGAAGAGTGTTTCCTTCGATGAAGTAAATGCAGAAGGTACTGTGGGGTTTAGCGGTCCTCAAGAGAATATTTCATCTGATAAAGAAAATTTGACTCAAAGGAAAGGGCGCAGTCAGCGCTTTCAGGCGAAAAGAAAGAATAATTGATTTTGTCTCTAGTACACAAGGGACAGATGAATGTGGACAAATCTTTTATATAGGTAGTGGGAAAAGAACTGCATATAATGACCATTCTAACTCTTTTGCAGGTGAGAATGTAAACATCATTAATCTCTCTGATTTATATATTTCTGATGTTATGAAACAAGTTTTGTATAAAGGGACTAAATTTGTTCCAACTCACATTCCTTCACTGGCTGATTTTATGTTAGAGGCCAAAGATTTTTGTAAGAAGTTACATCTGAAAGTTTTTTTTGCAGATAAGGAGAGAGGAATGGTTAGTAATTTGGATGAAAATGAATGATGTTTCTCTTCTTGAAAGTTCATTAATGGACATGTCTGTGTATGAGAATGAAATGATAGACATTTTCTCAGATTAGGAATATCGTTCATCTTCTGATTCAGCTTTTGAATATTGTACTGGTTATGGAAGATTTGAAATTCCTAAGGTACCATATGTTAGTGAATTTATTCCTCCTAAATTGAATAACAGCATTAATGTTTTTGAAAAAACTTTGAGCAAACAAATTGTGAAGGAATTCGGGTTACTTAAAAAACATCAGAAGGGTTATAATCTTTCTAAATAGAATGGCAAGCTTTATGTGAAATAAGGGAAATGAGTGATAAATATGTTTTCATGGAGTCTGATAAAGGTGGAAACTGGGTAATCTTGTCTAGAGGTAGGTACAACTCTCTAGTATTAGATTTGTTATCTGATAGTGACACATATGAAAGTTTACCAACAAATCCTAAGGTGGAATTCAATAATGCTTTGTATGATTTATTGGAAAGGGGTAAACATTTGGGTTTCTTCACTTGTGGAGATGTTAAAAAATTATTTATAAAGAACCCAAAAGATGCCAGATTTTTTATTATAAGATTCATAAGGATTTGAGAAATCCACCTGGGCGTCCAATTGTTTCAGTGAGAGGTGCTTTTTCACAAAATGTTGGTATGTTTTTGGACTCTGTTTTAAAAGAGCATTTACCAAGAATACCCTCACATGTGAAAAATACCAAGGAAGTTTGTGATTATTTTACGGGCATTATTTCGGAAAGTGATTTTTACTGGGTCAGTGTGGATGTAAAATCATTATACACCTGCATTAACACTTTTTGGGGACTTGAAGCAGTAGGTAAACTGTTGGGTGAAGGTCTACGAACCTCCTATATTATTAGCCTGTTGGAATTTTGCCTTGCACACAATTATTTTGAGTTTGAAAATAAATTTTATTTGCAGAAAGTTGGTACTGCGATGGGTGCCTGTTTTGCTCCTTCATATGCTGTTATTTTCATGGGATATTTTGAAAATCTATTTCTGTATTCTAAGAATTTTTTTCAAAATAGGGTGATCAAATATAAGAGATTTATTGATGACCTTTTATTTTTATGCAAGGGGAACCCCAAAGAATTTGAAGAGTTTATCTCTAACTTAAAAGAAAATCCGTGTGGTTTGGATTTTACTTTTATTATAGGTGGAGATAAAATACAATATCTAAACGTGGAATTTTATGTGGGTTTGGATGGTAGAATACAACATAAACCTTTCCCCAATACCACAGCAGTTAACAATTTTTTATATGCTTCTAGCATGCATAGTTTCCATCTTATCAATTCATTGCCTTTTGGGGATTTCAAACGTATTGCAGGAAATATTTCAGAGAAGGATAATTTTGTAATGGAATTTGATAGAGTACAGGAAAAAATTGTTTGCTAGAGGATATTCCCATGATATGATAAGTAGAGCTAGAGTTAAAGTAGAAAAAGAATTAGGGTTGACACATGATTTTCAGAGGTCTGCAGGTAGTGGAAGAATTCATTATTGTGATAGGAATAATAAAAATGGGGAAAGTAAAGTTAAGGAAGAAAGTGATGAGACAAATAGGATTTTCTTTGTAAATAAATTTTCAGCTTTTTCTCCCATTTTAAGAAGACTGGTGATGGAATTATGGCCCATCATTAGTAATGATGATAGTCTTAAAAAATATTATACCTAAGGAAGTGATTTTTATCCTACGGTAGACTTCAAAATTTAAAGGACCTAGTAAGAAATAAAGGCAGAAGGGAAAAACTGGCCAACGCAGGAGCATATGCATGTGGTAGATGCAAGGTTTGTGATAAGATTAGGAATTTGGATGGCACTAGGATCAATGGCATATTATATAATGCCATTGATCATTTTGATTGTAATTCATTTGGGGTCATTTATGTTATAGGATGTAACTATCCTGTAAAAAATGGTATTTTGGGCAAACTAAACGTAAGGTAAAATTAAGAATACTAGAACACCTAGGAGATATTAGAAATTCAAGGCTAGATAGTCCTGTGGCTAGTCATTTTTATAAAGAGCATGGGGGTTCGGCTAGAGATTTAATTTTTAGTGTTATAGCCAGACCTCAACAGAGGTTATTAAATATGGAATCTAAGTATATTATTAACTTTAATACTCTCTATCCTAATGGTATGAATTTGAAAATGTGACTGATATTTTCAGTATGACATTTGAATTAGAGTAATAAAATGTTTAAGTATATGTAACCAATGGATTTATAAAAAGAAGTTTTGTATTGGCAGCTTAAAGCTTTGTATTGGTGGCTTTGAAGTTTTGCATTTGTGGCTTTAAATTTTTGAAATATTGTTAATTGAATTCAATTAATGTAATTAGAAGGTGGTTCTTATAGACTTGCTTCTGAGCATGTAAACTATTCCATTGAAGGCGAAGGCCGAGGTACCAGAATCAGAAATGAAAGAATAAGTGCTCTTATATGGTACAATATATTTATTTTTGCAAAGAAGGCTAAATTAATCAATATGAAAAAGCATCCCCAAAAATATTATAAGAGAAATACAGGAAAAGGCATCCAGATATGGAAAATTTCACAGTACATAAAATAAATCTCAGAGGAAATGTAGAACAGAAGATTAGTAAAGTAGAAGTTTAAAAAAATAGAAGCTGAAGTTATGGATTACTTACGAAGTAAAGGATTTAGTGTGTAAAATTTAACACAGGTTATATCACATCATGATGGAACAGAGTCCCCCGAGTAAGGAGAAAAAGGAAGAGGAGACGTATGAAGAAGAAATCTGGATATGGGAAAGAAAAAGTGATGTAAAATGGTACAATATTTATACCAAAAGAACAGCACCAAACATATTTACAGAAAAATGCAGGCAAAAGCATTGGGATATGGAAAATTTTACAATACAAAAAATAAGAAAACCAAGTAAAAGTAGAAAAAAGGATTAGTAATGGAGAAGCTAAAGAAATAAACTGAGGTTATGGATTACCTGCGAAGTGACAGATTTAGTGTAGAAAATTTAACTCTGGTAACACCACAGCAGGATAACGCAAAGGATCCCCAAATGAAGGAGAAACCAGTAGAGTGGAAAGCATCTGATCATTTGCTATATGAAGGTACTTTGAAGTGTTCCATAGGAAACCAGTACAAAAGTACAGCTGGAATTGCATGGCAAGGGAAGGAACAGCAAACTATGGCAACTCTGATGCAGTCAATTTTGTGGAGTGATGGGCCAATGAGTTCCCGTATAAAAGAGCAACGGATGAAACTGAAGAGAATGCGGCACAGAAAGATGCTCTGGAACTTTTGTAGAATGCCCACGAGGAAATGGAGAACAAAGAATGGGCCCTCAGTTTAGAAAAAAATTATCTAAGAGAAGAGTTGCTTGATTTAATAGAGATAGACATATTAAGATCATTGAAAGAAACTGACTACAGAAAGTCAATAAAACCCAAGAAGTTGGACGTTTGATAAAACGAACCCAGTAATTAGGACTGTTTATAGAAATTCATGTGATATAACAGAAGTAAATATGATATATTGTTGTACAGCTAAATTAATAACAGATAAGTCTTTTTACACAAAAACATAGGGCATTGCAAACACTGAAACTCCAAAGACCGGCACAAACTAGGAAGTTTGTTCCGATATTTGGAGTTTCAGTGTTTGCAATGGCTGACGAAACTGCACTCCTGACCACACCACCTACAGACGTTAATGATTTAAATGTGAACTTACCTTCCTTGATAGAGTCCTTGGTTAAACAAGTGGATATCCTTACCAAAAGGCTCGATGCTTTAGCAGATGACGCTTCTAGTTTCAGTGTGCGTCTTGCCCTAACAACACTGTCTTGACTGCTGTTTCAACTAATCCACCTATTACCGAGAACGTAAGAGCTGTTCCACCATTGACTTTACCAACAACAGATAATCCTCCAAATGGCAATAACCCACCAATTGGATGTACTCGGAATGATAATATTGTGAATAATCCTAATGGACCTACAGGGCTTATTGGTGCTCCTAAACTACTACAGTGGCCAGCGGAACCATTATCTATGCAGATGCCATCTAGTAGCAAGGCTCAAGAGCAATCGGCTCTGGGTTCTGGGGATATTTCCTTACAACTTAAGCATCTTGACCAGAAACTGGTCAAATACCAGAAGAACCAATTGGAAATTTATTTTATTTATTTATTTTTCATTTGTTGACCGGGCTAGTCTAGCTGGATATATGTCCATTTTCAGTAGAGGCCCAGAGAGAAAAGCTTCACAAGTATCAGACAGCAGTAAAAATATTTAAAATTACAAAATTTTAATATTAAAAATACAATAATGGTTACAAAACATTAAAGTTCAGTTACAGATACATTAAAGTTCAGTTAAGATAAAATACAGATAAAATACCCCTCCCCCTGTTTTCACAATCAAGGTGTTTTTTTTTTTTTTTTTTTTTTACACTGTGGGAAAGCTGTTAAGTCTATCTTGGGTATGCAAGTCCCACTTAGAGGTAGTAACCTTTGAAGTGACAATGTAAGGTGGAATAGCTTAGGAAAAATTACGTGATGATGAAAACAGGAGGAGACAGTATTGGTAAGGGTTGGTATAGGGAAAGAGCCAGTGGCTAGTAAGATAAAATTTAAGTTTCTTTTTGAAAAGTAAAGTAGAGGAGATACAAGTGAGGTCACCAGGAAGTAGGTTCCAGCTTTTACCCACTGCATTAGAGAAACCCCTGCTTTATTGTTGGGCTTATGTGTAGATACTAGTAGTTTATTAGCCGAGCGTAGATTAGAAAAATTTAAGATTTGTAAGAATTGGTGTTTTCTCTGGATAATAAAGGATTTTATGGGAAATAATTAGTTGCTGAAATAAGAACTGATTGTGTAGTTACAGCCGACCGAGTTGGTTTAAATTTAGGCAGTGGTGGGTTCTAAATGGGGAGCCAGTAGCAAATCTGGCTGTACTGTTGTAGGAGATTGACAGCTTGTTGAGGTTAGTTTTTGATAGATTTGTGTATATAGGTGAGGCATATAGAGAGTGTAGATGAGGTGGGTGTGGGCAATAGTAGTTCTGGCTGTGGGAGTGAGGAAGGGCTCAATTTTGTAGAGGGAGCCTAGCTTTCGGTTTACTGATTTTACTGTGGTATTGATATGAGTATCATAGTTAAGGCTGTGGTCAATAATGACCCCTAAGAGTTTGGTTATTGTGTCTGGAGATATGACTGTGCTATTTTTGGATTTTATAGAGAAGTGAAATGGGGCAGGCTTTTGTGTAGGAGTCAGTAGCAGTAGTTTAGTCTTTTTAGGGTTGAGGAGGAGGCCGCGCTCAATATTTTAACTAAATACATGAAAATAAATACAGAAATGAAAAAAATTAATATACTAGTATTCTGGAAGTAAGTAGTAGTCTGGAAGGAAGGATTGATATATATAACGATATATGTAGTGGATTTATTTTCCTGTATCCCCAAAGAAGAGGGTTTGGAAAGTTTTTTCAACAGTAGTAAACAACACTCCAGCCTAGACTGGAAACACATTAATGTTATTATGGAGCTAATGAGTATTATTTTGGATTATAATTACATTTATTTTGAAGGTGTGTATTACAGGCAGACTCCGGAGTAGCCATGGGGGCTGCCTGTGCTCCAATATTCGCTAATTTAGTCATGCTGGACTGGGAAAAGGAGAAAATATTTAAAAATGATTATTATAGATACATAAGATATTAAATAGATACCTAGATGATATATTTATTTTATGGGATGGACCGGAAAAAAGTATAGACTAATTTATTAGCTATTTGAATAGCTCTAGTCATTTCCTGAAATTCACTTATACTTGTAGTAAAGATGGTATAGCTTATTTAGATACATATATATCTAGTTGTGATGATGGATTCCTTTCCCGAATTTACAGGAAGAATACATTTTCAAATAATTACTTAGTTTACAAGTAACCATCCATGTAAGACCAAAAAGAGTATTTTTAAAGGACAATGCATTCGAGCAGCTCAAATGACTTCTAATTATAATGAGATGATAGAAGAGATTAATTATATTAGTAGTTTGTTTAGTAATAGGGGATACCCTTCTCGATTAATTAATGAAATTAAAACTTATGTTATAGGAGAATGGGGGAACAAATATTTTCCTGTTTTGGGGGAACCGTTAATTAACAGAGATATCACACAAGATCTAGGTATAGAATATAAAAGAGCATGCATTTTGGAATACACACCGCAGGTAGTACATATAAAAGAAATTTTGAAAAAATATTGGAATATTTTGATCTTAGATGATGGATTGAGGAAGATTGTTGGGGACGTCCCCATATTGGTTTACAAAATGGGTATTAACTTAAAGCACATTTTTGAGAGAAATAATAGGGTGGTGAGCATGAATACACAACACAAAGGAACACGTAAATGTGGATGCTGCAGGTGCAGTCTGGTTATACTTGAAGAGGAAGGAGTTGTATTGGACAATATTAATAGGACCAGAGTGACTTTTAGGAGAGGTAATTGTAATACTAAAAATGTTATATATATCGCTAAATGTATAAAATGCACCTGTTACTATATAGGAAAAACTGAACGTATGTTTAAGAAACGTATGCAATTAAGAAAAATGATAGTACCAATGCACTATATCGGCACATATTCAACACAGACAGCACCCATCAATTTAAATTTGCCATTTTGGAACATGTCACTGAGAATATTAGAGGTGGTAACATGAGTGTATACCTAGCAGAGAAAGAGGCTAAATGGCAAATTTTAACTGATGCTTCGACAATGCCCGGATTAAATGATTACATTTCCATCAAGCCTTTTTTACAAATAGCTCAATAAGATATAGAAAATATGAATGCATTTCTACCTATGTATTTTTATTAATCAATTATTCATATTTAAGTATGTTTTAATGATAGATATGTATGCGTATATGTTATGGATGTCACCCATATATTTGTAGTTCATTTATGGTGATGCAGATATAGATATCTTTTTAACTGTAACCCTTACATAGTGTAGATACCATTTATTATTTTTATTATATCAACTTTTAACATTCATTTTAAAATAGATTTTATTACATCGATTTAGTATTTATAATAATATTTTATTAATTGTTACTCATTATGTCACATGTACTTCAAATTTTAGACATGTATTCCTTGGGTATGAAAGCAGTCTATGCAGAGTGTAATTAGATTTATGTTGTTTAGATATTCCCATGACAGCCAGATATGAAGTTTGTATTATTATTATTCATTAGCACTACAATCAGCGACTTCATACATTTGATTATTCATATGTTATTAGTATATTAATTTTTTAATTTCTTTCTTTATTTTCATGTATTTAGTTAAAATATTGAGCCTAACATGCACTATTTTAATTTATTTTATTTAATGGATATACCTCAGTATTTTGTAACATTACTAGTGAGGTATTTCTTTAAATGGAAGCACAGTAATGCTGCCAAAAAGTGTTTAAATAGGTTCTTTTAAATCAATTAATTGATTCTAATTAAGTCCACATGCTGGTGGATGAAAGCACTTGATCCATTTACTTGTTTGTTATTAGTGTTTTTTTGCATTTTTTTGGTTTGTAGCATTTATCTATTAATAAACAGGATGTATTATTGTTTCATTTGTGGGCTTATCCTTCTGGACAAGACTGGTGTTTAATTTTCATTGTGGACAGTACAGTATTCTTACACTTGGATGGTTACAGCTTGGGGAATACTAATAGCTAGATTGTTGATAAAGATGGAGAATAGAAGAAGGCCTAAAATGTATCCTTGGGATACACCAAGGGAGACAGGAAGAGGGGTGGATAGAGTGTTTTCCCAGAGCACTGCCTGTTGCCTATTATCTAGGTAGGACTTGAACCACTGTAGTGCTTGAGTGTCAAGTGAGAGGGATTTCAGAAGATTCAAAAGTATTTGATGATTAACCATGTCAAACGCTTTTGAAAGATTAAAGAAGATAGCAGAGGACAGGATGTTATTGTTACATTTTTTGTTGATGTGGTCAGTAAATGAAAGGAGGGCAGTAGTAGTGCTACGGAAGGGTCGAAAACCATGCTTAGAGCTAGCTAATAGACCATTTAGGAGAAGGTGGTCAAGTAGTTGGCGGTGGATGCATTTTTCCATGATTTTAGCTATGGGAGAGAGTAGGGCAATTGGACGAAAGCTGGAAAATTCTGTAGAGTTGCCACCCTTATGAAGGGGGATAATATGTGAGATTTTCCAGATGGATGGGATGGTAACGTTCTTTTATGGTTCTGTTAATTAGGATTGAGATAGGGTAAGCAATAACTTTGGCTGCAATTTGAAGATACTTAGCAAGTAGTAGATCTGCTGAGGGGGTAGAGGGTTTGAGTTTTTGTAGTAGGGTACAGATTAGGGAAGTAGGGACAGGTTGGAGTTGGACAGTGGGTGGAGAGGTAAATTAGGAGGGGCTGGATTCATGGATACAGGAGGTAGTGAGTTGGCAAGAGACTGGATAGCTTCAGTAAAGAAGTTGTTGAAGGAGTCAGCAATTTGATTGAGAGTGACTTGGGTTATTCCGGAGGGGTGGGTGTCTTAGTGCTGCCTGGATGAAGGAGTCTATTGATCCCTGCCCAGAATTTCTTTGGACTTTGTTGGTTGGTTTGCTGGAGTCGAAAGAAGAAGTTTTTTTGTCTAATAGAATAGATGCTTTAGTAGAGTTTCTAAGCTGTTTAAATTTTATGTGATCAGATGGGTCCTTTGAAGAACGCCATCTAGACCAGAATTAGTTTCTCAGCAAAATTTTTTGTTTGGTTTCTTTTGTAAGCCATGGTGCAGTTTTGGTTCGATTCCTAAAGGTACAGGAAGGGGCGTGGAAGTTGAGGATTTCAAGGAACTTAGAATTGAAGTAAGCTACCACTTTCTTGAGTTGGAGTTGTTTCAAGGGTGACCAGTTGCATAGGCTCAGTTTGTTTTGGAAACGTTCATGGTTAAAGTGTTTATTGGAGCGAGAAGTTCTATAGGTTATAGGACTGGGTGTATTGGTCTTGTGTTGAATTAAATAAGTTAAAGTGATCACTCATGTCATCGGGGAGGATGCCTACCATGTAGACTGGGGACTGAGTATTTATAAGAATCCAATCAAGGATAGATTCTTTGTTGGTGGGTTTATGAATTCGAGTGGAAGAGGTGACAATTTGAGAGAAGCCCTGAATGTTTATGTGGTTAGAAGGGTTGTCAGTATTACAGGTATTCCAGTCAATATTAAAGTCACTTAGGACAATGGTTTCTTGAGGATAGTTAGTGGACAGCCAGCCGAGAATGTTTTCAAGGGAGTTGATGTTATTACCTGGAGGAAGATATGAGCATAAAATATAGATGGACTTGCAAGTATTTAGTTGTAGCTTGGTGAAAAGAATTTCGGAATTGGTATTAGCTGGAGGACAAGTGTCTAGTAAGTTGGAGCCCTGTTTTATATATTAAGGCCACGCCACCTCCCTTCTTGTTAGGGTGATCAGTTTTTAAAATACTATATCCTGGAGGAGTGGTTTCATAGTCCTGGGTAGATGGTTTTAGCCATGTCTCAGTTAAACATAGAATGTCAAAGTTGTGTACCTCAAGCAGGGCATGAAGGTGAGCTAATTTATTGTTAATACTACGTATATTTAAGTGAGCTAATAAGAGGGAGCTAGGAGGCTTTGTAGGGTTGTGTATGGAAGTGAAAGAAGGCCTGCTTGTGTAGGTAGGGGTGTTATTGGTAGGGCCAGGATTGGGATGAATGTCACCATCTATAAGGAGGTGTAGGTGTAATCTGTAAGTGTGAATAAGAGTAAGATTCAGTAAGTTATGTGCTCTTTTGACTTGGTAGTGTTTGTAGGAAATATGGGTGACTCTATGATACATAGGGAGGAAATAGTTGGTTGTGCATGTTATATTTATGTGTTTCAGGGTGGTTGATACAGCAGGAAGGGATGTTTGTTTTTAGGGCTGGTAGAAGTTAGAACAGTAAAGATGTTCACAGGCGGTTAAGATATACCGAAGGAAAAGGAGAGGGAGAATTGAGAAAAGAAGTAGGGGTGTAGGGTATGGAGATGTGGGTGAAATAGGCATAGTGCTGAAGAAGTAGAGAGTGGGGAGTGAGAAGTTGAGAGAAGAACATGTAATGGGAGGAGTGGTGAGCTAGAGGGAAGCCTTAATGAGGTGGGCAATGTGTTTGGCTGTTAGGGGAGTAGGAGTGGTTAGAGAAGTATAAGGCTAGAGCTAGATGTAGTGGGGGTGGGAGGAATTCGGGGGTAGGGGAGTGGAGTGAGCCCGCAGGGTGAACGGAGTGGGAAGAGCCCAGTAAGGAGGAAAACCAGCCTGTAAAAAACAATCAGTGGAAATGCTGATGGCTACAGGTAAGTTTAGGTGCAGGTAAGTAAAGGAGGTAATAGATGCAGTAATAGTCTGGGTAGGCTGGGTCAATAGGTAGATGATGGTGAAAAATGGAAGCTTAAAGTAGGTCTAGGCAGAAATAAGTAAGGTATACAACTAGTTACGTGCAATGAAATAAGTAAGGTAAAACTAGTTTCCTGAGTGTTTCAAAAATGAGGGAGTGGGATACATGAATAAGGAAGAGGGTGCCATCTAGTGGGTAAAAACTATAGTACAATATTAACGCCTGGAAGGAAAGAAGTGGATCTAGTAGTAGGAGAGGAAAATAGTAAAGCAAAGTGAAGGTTGCGAGAGGGGGTAGGGGGAGGTAAAGAAGCAGAAAAGAGTATGACTGCTGGCTATCCTGGTAAGGGAGGGCTCTTAAACAAACCTAACGTTTAGACAAATATACTTTACATAAAGCAGCTAACATACTTTTTGCTTTCTTGAGGGGATGAACTCTGGGACAGGTTGGCTTTTATTCCTTATTGTAGGAAAAGGCAGCAGTTTCCATATTTCAAGGAGTGCCTGGCTGAAGGGATTGTGCCTAAAGGTTTAAGGTCTTGGCAGTACCCAACGGGCTTGACAAGAGGGATTGATGTTTCACCAAGACTTGATCAAACTTTTTAACAAGCACGGACTTGAATTATTGGCCCTTATGTGTGTTCATTATCAGAAATTGGCAGACAACCTAGTGACTGAAACAACTGCACTAGACGAGTCTGTTCAAAAGAACATTGACTTTTTACAGTATAAATATAATTATAACTGTATTTTCCAAAGTATTGGTCAACATGTCAATAAAATCAAAGAGACTAAACTTAAAAAATTGAACCAGGACCAACAGGCATATAGTAATGGCAGGGCTTATCCGAATCCTCCCCCTTCACAAATGGGTTCATTGATTGGCCCAGAATCCCCCAACAGAGAAGGCCAATGTGACCAAACCCACAATGACGTCCAAAACGTTGGTACAACCCAACAAGTTAGTTCACAACTTGGCGTGAATGGCCCCAAGCACAGATACAACAAAGAAAATACTACTGGATTAGTGAATGCCCCTAATTTTAACCAGAATGTTGGGCAACAAGAAAATTTTTGCAACAGAGCCTCCCATTACAATTTGAGGCAGAACATGAACCGTTCGAACAACTTCAACAACAAGAACAATGTTCGAGGGAAGAGGGGGAGGTAACTGTCATAGCTTTTAATCAAGCTGTTTTTTTTTTCAAACCAAGAAGCTTTCACCGTCTTGTTTAATGAAAACAAAGATTTTAAAATTTTTAACTTTACTCATGTCCAAATTGACCCTATTGTCATAGAAGTATTTTTGAAGGGTTGTACTTTTGTACCTAGTAGCAAAGCTGACTTAGCTCATACATTAATTGACTTGAAGCTGTTCATCAGGAAAATTAATTTGAAACTGTTTTTTGGGGGGAAGATGACTGGGCATGATTGTTTTCATGTAGCAAATACTTTTATACTGCCAATGCACCCTACATTGGCCTTTTTTGATAAAATATGTGAAATTGACTTGCATAACATTTTGTCTTCTAACACTTTTTGTAAGAACACTGTATTCAATGTCAGCAGGTATGAGAAACACGCAATTAACACACTAAAAGAAACAGGAGTAAGGATTATGCAACCCGATAAGGGAGGGGGTTTGGTCGTTATGGCTGAAGAACAATATACCACTAAGATGTTTAAAATACTAGATAGTAATGTGTACCAGGAAGCTTCGAGAAACTAATTAAACCAGGTTTATTCGAGAATTCGTTCACTATTCAATGACTTTTTCATACAAGGTAAAATTGACCTGCAAACATTCAGCTACCCTATGTCTACACCTAGAACCCCAATCCTATTCGGTATTCCCAAGATTCATAAATCACTAACTGACCCACCTATGAGATCACTTGTTGACGGGAGGAATATCATCACTTACCCCTGTGCCAAAGTGGTAGATAATATATTACAAAAATATGTGATACAGGAAGTGGATATTTGTAAGGATTCTTGGTCATTTCTCCAGAAAATTAATGCCCTTACATTCGATGAGTCTCCATTTTTTAATAGTAGATGTGAGGGACTTGTATTCATGCATACGTCATGAGCAAGGTATAGAATGGGTATGCCTTTTGCTCCAGAAAAGGGGAGCTACCCAGGCTGAATTGACTTTAGTATCAGAGATGTTGGACATTGTTTTGTCCTACAATTACTTGACCTTTAACAACAGGATCTACCTCCAGAAAGTCGGGGTGGCCATGGGCTCCCCGTGGAGGTAGTTTTGCAAAGCTGGTGATGGCTTACTGGGAGCAGGAAATAGTGCGGAAAAATGAACAGGTAAACAATCAGATCAAACTTTACACATGTTTCCTTGATGATATTTTTATTTTAATCCAAGGAGATGAAACAGCAGCTACTGATCTTGTTACCTTTTTCAACACCAGTTCTAATTTCCTGGACTTTACGTATACATATGGTAAAGATAGGATTGTTTATCTGGATGTAGAACTGTGGAAAAACTATCAGAGTAAAGCTTATTGTGCTAAGATGTATAGAAAGGATACATATTCCAGCAGTTTTTTTACATTACAACAGTAACCACCCTTGGTATCAAAAGAGATCTGTAGTGAAAGGCCAGTTGGTCCGGGCCGTACGGATAGTTTCAAGGGAGATTGACTTTTTTAGAAGAATGTAAAACACTACAAAATTTGTTTACTAATCGAGGTTATCCAGTACAACTCATTATTAACCTCATCGAAGAAGTCCAAGAAAAAAGAAGCTCAGGTTTTTACCAACCAATTCTGGGTAAAGGCCTACATATGACAGTACAGACCAAACATAGTGACTACAGTCAGTTGAACTTATCCTTCATAACACCTTTTAGGACATTGGATTTATTTCATCCATTATTCATAAAAATTGGCCATTGATTTTCAATGACAATGAGTTAAGAAGTACATTGCCTGACACTCCTAAAATAGTTTGGAAGAGGGGAAGGAATTTAAAACAAATCATGGAGAGTAATACCCCAAGACTTCCATGGAGAAAAGGTATGTTCCAATGTAACATGTGCAATTTTTGCTCCCATATGGCCACTGGTGAAACATTCCGTATTAGGAATTATACATTCAAGGTAAAAAAAACAGATTCAATTGTCAGTCAAAGGGAGTTGTTTATGTAGCACAATGCCAACAATGTTTGGCATTTTATTTCGGGAAGACTGACAGGAGGCTATGTGAGAGGGTTTATGAACACCTATATTACATTAAGAAAGGAAAACTAGCCAAACATGTGTCTGAGTTTCCCCACCATACATTTTTATTTAAAGCTGTAGACTGTGTTCAATGTGACGGTCATGGTGGTCCTGACTCCGTACGACTGGAAATATTAGAACTGTATTGGCAACTCCGTAGTAATGCATGTTTATTCCCAGGTCTTAACGAGACTTGTACCCTACATCCTATTTTGAAATTTGAGAATCTAACCAGATAACCAGTTGCTAGTTTGTATTTGATGTTTACACTATGTCGTTGTTTATCATTAATAATAATTAATTATTAATTGTCTATTTATTAAATATATTTGGCTCATTTGTACACATCTCACATGTTTACACACTTTGCTTATGGAACGTCACCAACTACATGCTTATATGGTTCCTTGTTACTACATGCCAATACATATACATGGTGGTTGAGGTCATTTACTTGTTCATAGCCTATCACATATGGCCCTCACTTTCATCTTTTTATTATTACTATTGTCCACTTATACAATTATCAAATTCATGTATTTATTAGAACTGTTTATACTATGATTCAGATTTGTCAGTCTTAAAACAATACACTTTGTGACATGATTTTCCATGTTTTAACTATGTAGCTTTAGAGGTTTTAGCTTTTTAGTTTTAAATGATTAATTTTTAAATGATTGATTACTTTAATTTATTAACAAGGTGTTGCCCTATCAAACCTAGGACTGTGTCATTGTGACTATGATGATAGGTCAATTTAAACAGCAGTTGGGAGAGATTTTTGTCTGAAGAAGTCCCACTATCTAGTGAGCTGATAAGCGCTTCACGTGGATTTTATGTTAAGTAAATTATCACTTGTGTTACTATTTTTGGAATTACGTTTACTATTTACTGTTGCTTCCGTGTGTTGTTGGTCCAGTGTGTAATTCCCATCAGTTTTGTACAAAAACATAGGGCAGTAAGGGAAAGGAAGGGAAGAAATTGAATGCTATCATGGAAGTATCTTAGAAAAGTATAAAGCAATTAAGACGAGAAGTGTCACTACTAGAATACAGAAGTGGGAACGGATCAACAGAAATACTCAAAAAGATGTGATAAAAGCAATGCACCATGTATGAACAGATCAGGATCTATAGTGCACTCTCACAAATAATTGACTAAAATATCAGCACAGGCAGAAAAACTTAGAAGATATGCAGATAAATTTAAAAGGAAAGTACAAAATAACCAATTTATTAATGACCCAAAAACGTTTTATAGAGAAATGGAAAACAAGGCGAAATGAATTGAACTGAAACACTACCAAAATAAAGAAGTTATAGACACATTTTAGAGAAACATCTATGAAGATCATTTGGAACATAACAAAGATGCTGAATGGATGGAATAAACTTTCGATGTATAAACTATACACTGGAACTGACGCCGACAGTTTATAGTCATTTACCAAAAAACTCAATCATGACAATAGAACTAAAAGATGGCAAAAAAAAGTCCTGTGGAACAAAGGATTATTTGTTAAAGTCATAATGGATAGTTTAAAAAGGGGAAGAATCTAAGTATGACATGGACAGACTACAAAAAAGCATTTGACAGTATCCCACATTCATGGATAAAAGAGTACTTAAAAATGTATAACATATTTCATACACTGATCGATTACATTACGTCGACCATGAAACAGTGGCAAAACCACTTTGGAGCTAAGCCACAATAAAGGACAAATTATTATTTCAGGGATAAAAATTCAAAGGGGGATATTCCAAGGTGACTTTTTTTTTTTTGTCTTGCCCTTAACCCATTAAACTGTTTACTTAACATATTAAGTCATGGCTACACTTTGGCTGTCAAAAAACAGCAAATGTAAAGACCTTTCATCATCTTATTTTGTAGAGGATTTAAAACTGTATAGTTCATTAGATGAGGAACTGAAAGCACGCACAACTGCAAGTGTTAAAAACATTTTCAGATGATACGAGAATGTCATTTGGTCTTGATAAATGTGCAAAAGCAACCTTTTAAAGCAGGAAAGCTGCAGCATCAAGAAAACATCAGTCTGGGACAAAAATGTGATGTTAAAGAACTTGAGCAAGAGGAAGTGTATAAATATTTGGAAACTGATGGAGGATCAACAACAAAACATAAAAAACAAAACTTGGTAAGGAATATTTTAAGACTAAAATTAATACTGAAAACAGCACTGACATCTAGGAGCAAATTCCAAGGTATAAACCAGATGTTATGTGATCCTATCTCGCCTACATTCTGAATGATGGGTTCGGAGCCGATCCCTCGGCTCCGACTCGGCACGCTTATGCCAAAGAGCGAAGTCTCTTACTGGCTGAGCTTATCATATCCCAGGATGCACCACTACCAGTCCCCCAGATCTCGTTTGCCGCTAACAAGTGAAGACGTGGTCTCGAGCTGGCTGAGTTAAGTAGTGATTATTTCACTAGTTTTTCTGTCAGGTTTTTCTTCTTTTTCTACAAAAAGCTGCTCTAACAGCTATTCTTGTGTTTTGAGTGTGTTTGACAAAATTCACTTGGTGAATTCTTGTGTTGTGAGTGACTAGGAGTACCTCTTGTCTGGAAAGGCCTTTCCCGGTCTTTTTGTTTGTAGGTGACTTCGGTTCTGTTTTGAATCATTTACATTTCTCTTCTTAAATAAAAACTAACGGAGAGAAATTATTATATTACAGAGTTTGTGCTGTGTTTGACTAACTCACAGTATTGCGAGTGATAACTGTAAGCTCTAGGTGTATTACCAGTGTTCTTTCAGTTACTTTGAAAATTTCTATAATGTCTCAGAATCCTAGGCCTTCGGGCTTCAAGAAATGTGTAAAATGTAGCTTCAAAATGTCCATCACGGACGATCACTCGCTATGTGTGTATTGCTTAGGGGCAAAGCATTTACAGGAATCATGTAGTGTATGTCACGCTTTTCCTCAAGGGTCCTCCAGGAGAGGAAAAATAAATTAATTCTTAAGGGATTAATTAAACCTTCTTCGAAGAAGCTTTGGCATCCTCTCCTTCTCGGCCAAAGAAAGGCGCCGGCTCCGACCAGTCCGTCGGATCCGATCGCTAAGAAACAAAGGCAGGCCTCTCCTTGGCTCCAAGGACTTGGAGCCGAGGTCGGAACAGTCTGCCTCGATGCCACCAGTGCTCGACTCCTCTGGCCGGAGCCGATAGCTGGGGCATCGAGAGGCGGGTCATCTTCGTCGGCTCCACTGCTCTCGGAGCCGACAAAGGTTGCCCGCTCAGACACTTCCTCCTCGGCGCCGAAGTCCACCTCGGCACCGATGGAAACTGGTGTGTATTCCTCGGCGCCGATACTCATCGAGTCGCCTCGGAGCCGGTCCCCTAGCCCTTTGGGGCCGTTGGAGAGGCCTTCTCGGACCCGTTCTGTTTCCTCTCGGTCTTCGAGGATGTCAGATTCTGATATAGACAGGGTGCTCCAAAGACTGTTCCAGTCCCCAGTCTTCCAAAATTTGTTTCGGTTCCGACCCAGTTGGCTTCGAGCCGATGACCTTGGCCCACCCCATTGCCATTCCTCCTCCGACTGCTTCGCTCCGTCGGAGCAGGTGCTGTTGGAGCCGATGGAGATCTCAGGGTCGGCTCCGACCCTTACTCCAACCCGGGCCTTGGTCCGAGGTTTGGTACGCGGACGTCTTCAGCTGGACCCGGGGGTGATGTTTCGGGACCTATGCTTTCGGTTCGAGCCTCCCTCGGTGCTTCGGCGGTCTTCCGTCGACTATCACGGCTCCGGGGACGGACACTCCCAGGATTCTGGGGGTCCGGCTTTCAGAGCCATGAGGAGTGCCTTGGCCAAGTCCTCTTCGGCCATCTCCCCGGCTTTACCGGCACCTTCCCTAGGTGTGGAGACTGGGTCTTTGGCAGTTCCCCTGTCCGTAGTCAGCGGAGCCCCGGGGCCTGAGGTTACCCCAGTGGGGTTCCCCTCCTCCTGAGGGTTCTTCTGAGCTGTCTTCGAGGAACCCCAAGGAAGAGATCGTGCAAGAGGAAGCACGTGGACTCCCAGTCTATTACTTCAGACACTGATCTGGATGATGCAGAGGGGTCCCCGAAGTCGTCCTCGGATGATGTCTCCTTTGCAGACATCTTAGAGATCCTCAAACAACGAGGCGGCTGGATATCCAAACCCCCCTCTACTGACGAGTCAGTGCTCCTCAAGGCCTTTGGGGCTCAGCCCTCCGCCTCCTGGGTGTCTCCGCCCTTCGAGCTTCTGGATTTAGTTTGTCGAAGGGCGTGGGAACATCCAGATACCGTGGAACCAGTCCCTTCTCGTCCAAATAAATTTTGTCTGCTCCCCCCGAGAAGGAGTTCCTCACTAAAGGCGTGGCTGTAGATGCCATGGTGGTGGCATCTGCTACACAACAGGACGTGGCAGAGGCTTCAACGTCCATCCATCCTCCTAATAAGGAGTCTAGGAGTATGGACAGGTGCGGGAAGCGCACCCTGACTTCAGCGGCCTTTACTTTAAGGTCTCTGAATTATTTGGCACATTTTACCAGGCTTCAGAGGGATCTGGTCAAGGAATTGTCAGATTCCCTCGGTAACCTACCTGAGCAGCTAGCCCAGTCGGTTAGCTCTCAGTTGGCTATCCTTACGTCAATTTCTAACTCGTCCATGAGGCTCATTTCCTATGCGGCCGAAGGGGTGGGTAGAGCGGCAGGCACAGGCGTGGCTCTACGGAGACAAGCCTGGCTCCGTTTGTGTCAGTTTGCGGAGGCCTTCAAGTCTTCCTTCGCCGATGCTCCCTTTGATGGGTCCTCCTTGTTTGGACCCAAGGTTAAAGACACCCTTACCCGCTGTGAGCAAGAGGGAAAAACTTTATCTGCCATAGGTGCCCGTTATTCCACTCCCTTTCGGCCTTACCCCAAGGCTAAAGGAGGGGGAAAAATGTGGTTCCGCAAATCCGTAAGTTTTTCTCCCAACAGCAGGAAGAATCCCCTTCCAGAGGCAGAGGACGGGGAAATTTTTCAGGGAGACGCCGTCCCAGAGGCGGCAGAGGGCCCCGCAATTCTGGAGACCGCGAGTCCTTTCGTGGCTCTTCAGCCTCCCACACGTCATGAGGGCTGTGCTGCTCCGGAGCCAGTCGGGTGTCGTTTTGCCAAGCACCTAAAAGCCTGGGAGTCAATCACTCAGGACAGATGGGTGCTTCGGATCGTGCCGGAGGTTACACCATCCCATTCACATTCTCGCCCCCACCGTCCAAAAGAATCCCGGACCCACCACCCAGTCAAAGGGAAATGGCAGCCGCAGAAGCTTTAAAGCTGCGAGAAAAAGGAGTCATGCAACCGGTACCCACAGACCAGCTCGGATCAGGTAATTACTCCAGGTTCTTTTTAGTGCCAAAAAAGACAGGGGACCTGAGACCAATATTGGATCTCAGCAGACTGAACCAATCCGTCACGAAATCCAAATTCCGAATGGTCACGTTACAATCCATTCTCCCATTGTTGGAGAAGGATGTTTGGATGTGCTCCATAGACCTCAAGGCCGCCTATTATCACATACCGATACATCAGGCGTCCAGAAGGTATCTGCGCTTCAGCCTGGGAGTCAGTCATTACCAATTTTGCGCTCTGCCCTTTGGTCTCACCACAGCCCCCAGGGTGTTCACCAAGTGTTTGGCAGTAGTGACGGCTCACCTGAGAAGTCTTGGATTCCAAGTGTTTCCCTATCTGGACGACTGGCTCCTGACTGCCACCACCAGGCATCTACTAATGGACAACCTCAAAGCCACCATCTCCCTGGGTGTTACCCTGGGGATTACATTCAATTGGTCAAAGTCTGTCTTGCTGCCCTCTCAACGCATAAAGTTCATAGGAGCAGAGATAGACTCAAGATTGATGCGCATCTTTCTTCCTGCCGAAAGGATCCAAACTCTACAGGGCCAAGTTCAAGCTCTGATCTCGAGATCCAAAGCCCCAGCCAGGATGGTTCTACAAGTTCTAGGCTCAATGTCTGCCACGGTTCTTTTAGTCCCTCTGGCAAGATTGCACATGAGGATTCTTCAGTGGCTATTGTCAACGCAATGGTCCTTTCAGGATATTCCCCTCAATCATCACATCATGATTACGGATATATGCAAAAGGGACCTTCGCTGGTGGCTTCAGACATCCAATTTGGATCAAGGAAACCCCTTTGTTCTTCCCTCTCCAGTGGTTACCCTGACGACAGATGCCTCCCAGATAGGGTGGGGGGGGCATTGTCTGGGCAGGCTAGTTCAGGGCTCCTGGCTTCCAGACGAAGCTCTTCTCCACATCAATGTGTTGGAGATGAGGGCTGTACTTCTATCCCTACAAGCCTTACACAAGTTTCTTCCTCAGGGCATCATCGCCATCCACACAGACAACATGTCGGTGGTTTGATATCTGAACAAACAAGGAGGGACCAGATCATACCCCCTTTGCAGAGAGGCCATGAGAGTGTGGGAATGGGCTGTAGCTACCAACCGCTTCTTGGTAGCGACCCACATCCCGGGAAAGTCAAATATATTGGCAGACAAATTGAGCAGGACAATTCTCTCTCCTCACGAGTGGTCTCTAAACCACACAGTAGCAGCTCAGGTTTTCAGGAGATGGGGGACGCCGTGCTGCGACTTATTTGCAACTCCATTAAACACCAAGTGCCAAAGGTTCTTCTCCTTGATCCCACATCAGGGAGTACCAGCCATGGATGCTCTAGCACAACCTTGGCCAACAGGGCTACTTTATGCCTTTCCTCCAATTCAGCTTCTTCCCAGAGTTATTCAAAAGCCTCTCAACTGGGGTCTTCAATGATACTGATTGCCCGTGCTGGCCTCGTCAGGTATGGTTTCCCTACCTGAAGAAGCATGCAGTGGACGATCCGTGGACTCTAGACCTGATTCCGGACTTGCTAATCCATCAGTCGGGACTTCGACATCAGTCCCTTCAATCTTTGAAATTGACAGCTTGGCTCCTCCACTTCCGACTTTAGTTAGAAGGCACACACTAGACCCGGAAGTTGTTCACATTTTATCTTGGTCCCACAAACCCACCACTAACAAATTGTACCTTAGTAAGTGGAAGAGGTTTGCTATCTGGGCTCAACTCAAGGGCTTAGACCCTATCACTGCTCCTGTCCCAGAGGTCTTGAAATTTTTAACATCCCTGTTTAATCAGGGATCTTCTGTCTCAACTATTAAAGTCCAACTAGCGGCTATCTCTAAATTCCACGAATCCATGGATCCTCCTTTGATGAGCAGCAGACTATGCAAAACTTTCATTAAAGGTGCGAGCCTATTAAGACCACCAATCTTCGATCCTGCAGCTCGGTGGGATCTTGATTTGGTGCTTGCATTAACATCTCCCCTTTCGAACCGGCTGCTACATGCGAGTTAAAATATCTGTCTTGGAAAACTGCCTTCTTAGTTGCAATTACTTGCAAGAAGAGTTTCAAAGCTTCAAGCCCTGTCTATTAAGCCACCGTACTTGATTTTCCACAAGGATAGAGTATCACTTAGGCCTAATCCATCCTTTGTCCCAAAGGTCTGTTCTAGTTTCTGCCTCCAACAATCTCTAGAGCTACGTTTTCTTCCAAAATTCTCCAATGAAGCAGAATACACTTTTCATAAATTGGATGTTCACAGGCAATTACGCTTCTATTTAGACAGGACTCAGCAACTCGTAAGTCAGACCAGTTGTTTGTGTCCTTCTCAGATAATAAACTGGCCAAACCATCACAAAAGCTACTATCTCAAAATGGATCAGAGATTGCATAACTCAGGCTTATTCTTCTTGAATAAGCAACTTACAACATCTATCAAGGCTCATTCTACCAGAGCTATGGCTACTTCTATAGCTTTTCATTCCAAGCTCGCTATATCGAAATCTGTGCTGCGACTACTTGGTCCAATCCGCACACTTTCATTTCCCACTACAAATTGGATGTGGCATCTAAAGGACGAGCTTCATTTGGTTCCACGGTACTCAGGAGTGTTTTCCAGTGAGCCACCCAGGATTCAGGTCCTAGGCACGCTGTCCCATCATTCAGAATGTAGGCGAGATAGGATCACATAACATCTTTTAGTTATGTACTCACCATAACTTCAGATGTTTGGGATCCATCTCGCCACATTCCTAATACTCCACCCGCCTTCCCGCTGCCTTGGAGATCAGAAGAGATTGAGCGGTTTTGAGTTCCTACTGTTTTATCTTGTTTCATCTGACGATGTTATATAAGCAGGGTATGCATGTGTGCATGTATGCGGACAAACTAGATCTGGGGGACTGGTAGTGGTGCATCCTGGGATATGATAAGCTCAGCCAGTAAGAGACTTCGCTCTTTGGCATAAGCGTGCCGAGTCGGAGCCGAGGGATCGGCTCCGAACCCATCATTCAGAATGTAGGCGAGATGGATCCCAAACATCTGAAGTTATGGTGAGTACATAACTAAAAGTTTGCTCTTCCTGTCCTGACTTACACTTTTGGAGTGATTGACTCCCCCAAAAGGTGTTAGATAGGTTGGACAGGAAAATGAGAAGGATGCTTCATGCTCATCAAATGATTTATAAAAAAAACAGTGCATACCAAGACTATGTATTCCCCATTCTGAAGGAGGTATGGGCTTCCTCAAAATTGATTACATGTACAGGGGTCCCGCCCCGTCCCCCGGGGTGGGGAAAAAAAATTTCATTTTTTTTAAACATAAACACTACCAAAATAAAGAAGTTATAGACACATTTTAGAGAAACATCTATGAAGATCATTTGGAACATAACAAAGATGCTGAATGGATGGAATAAACTTTCGATGTATAAACTATACACTGGAACTGACGCCGACAGTTTATAGTCATTTACCAAAAAACTCAATCATGACAATAGAACTAAAAGATGGCAAAAAAAAGTCCTGTGGAACAAAGGATTATTTGTTAAAGTCATAATGGATAGTTTAAAAAGGGGAAGAATCTAAGTATGACATGGACAGACTACAAAAAAGCATTTGACAGTATCCCACATTCATGGATAAAAGAGTACTTAAAAATGTATAACATATTTCATACACTGATCGATTACATTACGTCGACCATGAAACAGTGGCAAAACCACTTTGGAGCTAAGCCACAATAAAGGACAAATTATTATTTCAGGGATAAAAATTCAAAGGGGGATATTCCAAGGTGACTTTTTTTTTTTTGTCTTGCCCTTAACCCATTAAACTGTTTACTTAACATATTAAGTCATGGCTACACTTTGGCTGTCAAAAAACAGCAAATGTAAAGACCTTTCATCATCTTATTTTGTAGAGGATTTAAAACTGTATAGTTCATTAGATGAGGAACTGAAAGCACGCACAACTGCAAGTGTTAAAAACATTTTCAGATGATACGAGAATGTCATTTGGTCTTGATAAATGTGCAAAAGCAACCTTTTAAAGCAGGAAAGCTGCAGCATCAAGAAAACATCAGTCTGGGACAAAAATGTGATGTTAAAGAACTTGAGCAAGAGGAAGTGTATAAATATTTGGAAACTGATGGAGGATCAACAACAAAACATAAAAAACAAAACTTGGTAAGGAATATTTTAAGACTAAAATTAATACTGAAAACAGCACTGACATCTAGGAGCAAAGTCCAAGGTATAAACCAGTTTGCTCTTCCTGTCCTGACTTACACTTTTGGAGTGATTGACTCCCCCAAAAGGTGTTAGATAGGTTGGACAGGAAAATGAGAAGGATGCTTCATGCTCATCAAATGATTTATAAAAAAAAACAGTGCATACCAAGACTATGTATTCCCCATTCTGAAGGAGGTATGGGCTTCCTCAAAATTGATTACATGTACAGCTCTGCAGTCGTAGGACTGCATACATATTACAGCCCTCACAACACCCAAATATAGTGAAAGTTTTAGAAAATGAGGAGAATAAATCTAAGATGACATCCTTGCTTAGTTTAGTAGAAGCACATTGGTCTCAAGTGGGGAAAGAAATCAAACCTGAAATAGATATAAATTAGGCAGCAACTGAATGTGCCAAAAAAACAAGAGGGAATTTAAGGTGAAAGATCAGATGAGAAGGCAAAAATGTGGAAAATGCATAAATATAGTTGCAAGTACAGAAAACTCTTGGAACAGCCTCATTTTATCAGGCTCAAATGCAGGAATGGTTAAGGAGAGGTGAAGTTAAACCAGAAGATGAAAGGTTAATATTAGTGGCCCAAGATAGTGGACTACATACACGTTGGTTTACAAAGTCCATTGAACATGTGGGAGAAACAGACAAATGTGTTTTCTGTAAAAGAGAATTGGAAATGGTTGCACATCTTGTTGCTGGTTGTGATACACTAATGGTAGAAGGACTGTATACTGAAAGTCATAATAACGTGGCAAGACATTTGCATTTGGAATTATGCAAACATTTTAATATTGAAGTAGCTGAAAAATATTGGAATCGTGAGCCACAAAGCATTTTAGAAAATTATGGTTATATTACATGGAATCAACCATTACCAAGAGTTCAAAAAATAGATGCGAGAAAGCTAGATATAGTAGTCCACAAAAAGAAGACAAAAGTAGCATTGATCATTGAAACTGCTACACCCTGTGGCTACAGTGCCTTACGTATAGAGAGACGCAGAGTCATACAATACCAGGATTTGCAGCAGGAACGAGAGCAATGCAGAAGAAGGATACCCAGACAGTTCCAATAGTAGAAGACCAACGGGTCTTATAAATAAGAATTTACAATAGTAAGTAAATATGTTACCGATATCTGTGACTCTGTATGAATTGTAGGAGTCGATATTGGGCATATTGCAGGTACCGCAAAGAACACTTCTAGCTAACATCAAAGATTGAAATAATACTAATTTCATGAACTTTAACCATACTTTGACTTAGGAACAGGGTCTATTTCAGTCATGGTATTAGAAACCCAAAAGACCCAGGGCTTCATCAGAACCTCCTATTAAAGAACTAAAATCTTTGGATTCTTCTGCTCTGAGGCTGGGCTGGGCTCTGCTCCAGTGGATCCAAAAGCCCTCTTGGATCCATCTGCATCTATGCCAAAGGAGTTAACTGTTGTTTTAGATCTGGCTTCATCGTATTGATGAATACCTCGTCCCTCGGATCTGAGGAGGTTGGATCAGAAGATGCACTCTCCACAACCCTCAACTTTAAGTTCAGAGGCCTGGACTTCGATTTCGAGAACTGGAAGCTGTTCATCGGAATCATCCAACCCATCAGTCTCCCCCATGGTGCCTACAAAAATTTAGCAAATCCCATGCCACTCCCATCCCTCATCTGTAGCTTTGTCCAGATCCTCCAGAAGCTTTTCAGAATGTGTTGTGATCAAGACGGTAAAGAAGATTATTAGGGCTCTGATCCAGATTGGGGGGGGGTCTTGTCAGCTCCATCCCCTCTAGAATCTATGAGCATTCCAGTCAACGTAGACTCTCCTCAGATTTGGCCTTTGGTTTCAGAGCCCCAGGACCTTTGCCATCCAAGAGCCTCGGTATCTGATTCAAGGACCTTCGCTTCCTCCACTCTGACAATTGCCTTGACCACCTCTGCTCAGAGATCCTCAGATCAGAGCAGTTCTTGTATCCATGACTTCAAGCTCAGATCCAGGAATGGGGTTCGGCTCTGATTTTATCCGAGCTGTCTCTTTCCCTCAGTGCTTCGGCTCTCAACAGCACAGGTCTGGTTCTGTTGGAGAGCTGTGGATCCAAGGCCTTTGTCATTTCTTCTTCAAGGGCTTGGAAGTGATGAAGTTGGGCAGAGGTTCTCTTGGTCCCTCTGCTATCCAGGTCATAGAAAAGGCTTTTTCTGCAAACAGAAACCTGATCTCTCTGGCTACTTTTCTGCCTTGTCGCTCCTAATCTGATCTGGGAGCTGGGCCTGCCATTCCCAGGATCAGCCCGTCTTGAAGGGGATCCGGGATCTTCCACCTGAGGTGGCTCCCACCTCTTCCAATACCTTCCCTGAACATTCCACAGAGGAGATGCCTCGGAAGAGGATGTGTAAAAGGAGGCACTTATACTCCCCCATGGAGTCTTTAACTGAAGATAAGGACTTTGATGAGGGAGAAGGATCCCCAACATCATCACCAGAAGACGTCTCCTTTTCAGGCATTTTGGAAAATTTGAAACAAAGAGGTGGTTGGTTGTCCTAAGATGCTACTTCTGAAGAGTCTGTATTTCTGGAGTCCTTTGGGATGGGCCCGTCTACATCTTGGGTGACCCCCCTCCCCCGAGTGGATCCTCTCAAAAATCTGTTGGACCACCAGGCCTGTAAAGAGCTGGACATCTTGTCAGGCCGTCTAGGCACAAGCTCTATGATCCTTTCACCCCCTACAGATTGTTCTTTTTGGTCCAAGGTTATTCCAGTTGACACTATGGTGGTGGCAGCTGCCACTAAGAAAGAGCTAGCTTAATAAAGCTCTGTTGTCCACCAGCCTAACAGGGAGTCTAAAGTGGACAGATTCGGCAAGCGCATTTATACTTCAGCCACTTTCACGCTGAGAGAACTCAACTACCTGACACATTTTCCTCGCTGGCAGAGAGACCTGGTCAAGGAACTCTGACTCTTTGGTGGAGGCCATGCCAACAGAGGACTACAGGAAAGTTTCTCCAAAGCTGGCCAGTCTTTCTTCCCTTGTCAGTTCGTCCATGAAGCTCATCTCTCACGCAGCATAGGGTACCCCCCAGGCAGCCGGCACCGGCATTGCTGTGCGCAGACATGCTTGGATGAGGCTTTGCGACTTTGTGGAACCCTTTAAGGTGTCTTTTATTAATGCTGCCTTGGATGGTTCCTCCTTACTTGGACCATCACTTAGACACCTTGATCCACATCAAGAAAGAGGGCAATACCTTGTCTGCTGTAGGGATCAAATTTTCCACCTCTCAACGGACCTACTCCAGGAATCAGAAAGGGGCCAAAGAAAATTTGGTTCCATAAGTCTAAAAGGTCTTTTTGTGATCAACGTGGAGAGTTCCCCTCCAGAGTTATAGGAGGGGGCTTTAATGGAGGAGCCACCCCAGAGGCAGAGGGGACCTGCAAAATCAGGGCTTCAGGGAATCTTTTTTACTGACAAATCCTATCAACGCTTCTGAAGCAATGCTTGACTGTTCTGCCTTGGAAGCTGTCGGGGGTCGTTTTTGCTGCACCCAAATGCCTTGGCCCCGTTGACAAAAAAAATGTTTAGATGCAACGCATAATACCCAGAGGATATTTAATTTCCTTTTCTCTTACACCCCTAAGAATACAAAAGACACTCCTCAATGTTCCACCCAGTCAGAGGGAGTTGGCAGTCTAGGAAATTCAAAAGTTACTGCAAAAAGGTAATTCAAGAAATCCCAACCGAACAGAGAGGATCCGGAACTTACTCCTGCTTCGTTTTTAGTGCCAAAAAACTGGGGACCTAAGGCCAATCTTGGACCTCAGCAAAATAAACCTCTATGTTAAGAAAGCAAACTTTTTGATGGTTAAGGTTCAGTCCATCCTTCCATTTTTAAGGAAGGATGATTGGATATGCTTTGTGGACTTAAAGGACATGTACTATCATGTAAAAGTTGGTGCTCCAGGAGTTATCTGTGCTTCAGGGTAGGAGGCAATCACTTCCAGTTCGGAGCCCTGCCCTTTGGACTCACCACAACCTATGAGGTGGTTACCAAATGCATGGCAGTGGTTGCAGCTCATCTCAGACTGCTGGGTTTTTGGGTATTCCAGTATTTAGATGACTGTTTCCTAATTGCCCCAACCAGGCATCAACTAAGCATATGTCAGAGAATACTTGTTCCAGATCTTGGATCCCCTAGGCATCACAATAAATCAGGGCAAGTTGCAACAAATACCAGTTCAGTCCTTGGAGTTTATCAAGGCTTAGCTAAACACAGTTATTCAAATAGCATTGTTGCCCCTACATTGGATAGTCGCCTTGAGGAACCAAGTCCAGACCTTACTAGCTCTTCCTTTTCCACTTGCTAGACTAATTCTTCAAGCTGTTGGATCTATGGTGGCTGCTGTAACATTAGTTCCTTTGGCAAGGTTCTATATGCCTGCTCTCCAGTGGACACTGGCTGTGCAGTGGTCTATACTTCACCACTCTCTATCTGTTCCTATCAAATTGACAAAAGTTTGCAGGACCCACCTAAAATGGTGGATTAATTCGACCTGTCAATTGGCAGACCATTCATTCTTCCCTCGCCATGGTTAGTGAACATGGATGCTTCCCAGCTAGGGTGGGGGGGGGGGGCATTTCAAGGGGAAGATGGTCCAAGGCACGTGGACTGCCATAGAGACCAGAGTGTATATCAATGTCCTAGAGAACTGATGAGTCCTTTTCTCATGGCAAGCCTTTCAAGACATACTTCCTGTGGGGACTATTGCAATTCACACAGACAACATGTCAGTAGTATGGTACATCAACAAACGTGGAGGAACCCGCTCTTACCCCCTTTGCAGAAAGGCCATGAGAGTTTGGGAATGGGCTATCTCTTCACACCGCTTTCTGATTGCAACTCACATATATGGGAAATCCAACATGTTGGTGGATAAACTCAGCAGGTCCATCCTGACGCTCCACAAGTTGTCCCTCAATCAAACAGTTCTGGATCAGATTTTCATCCTTGCTGCGATCTTTTTGCTTCCCCTCACAACTACAAGTGCAGCACATACTTCGTGCTGATCCCTCCACCCAGGGAGTTCTCGAGGGGCGCTCTAGTCCATGATTGGCCCACTGGTCTCCTTTATGCTCACCTTCCCTGCCGTTGATCCCAAAATTCCTTCAGAAAGCCCAACAGTTGAAGAGCACTGTAATTCTTATTGCCCTCATCAGACTTGGTTCCCCTTCCTCTGGTCTCATCTGAAGTGTCCACTTGGATACTGGAGACCAACCAGGATCTCATGACCCATCCCTCCCTGGGACTTCTTCAAGATCTACTCACTCTCAAGCTAACCTTATGGTTTCTCCAATTCCAATGATTGTGAAGGTGTGCAGGCTTTCTTCTCCTTTCAAGAGCATTGTTTTAGCTTTTCAAAAGGCTTCCACCAAAAAAGTATACAAAAGCAAGTGGAATAGATTTTCTATTTGCGTTGCTAAAGAGAACATTGATCCTTATTCATCTTCTATTCCTACCTTCCTACCATCCTCAGTTTTCTTGCTTCCCTGTTCAAAGAGGGATCTAGCTTTGCCACAATCAACCTTCAACTGACGGCCATATTGAATTTCCACTCTGGCCTGTCTTCAAGATCTGTAGCTTCTTTGAAGTTATGTAGGGCATTTATGAAAGGGACTTTTCTTCTCAGACCTTCTATCAAAGACCCCACTCGCCTTTGGGATCTAACACTGATACTCCAAGGTCTGACTCAGAAACCTTTCAAACCAGCTAATAATTGTGACATAAATTTTTTGTCTTGGGGAAACTATTTTTGTAGTTGCTATCACCGCACCAAGAATAATTTCTGAATTACAGGCTCTTTCTTCTTAACCACCTTACATTATTTTTCACAAAGATAAAAATTTCCCTCCATTCTAACCCATCTTTTATGCCTACAGTGGCTACTGAGTCAAACATTAATCAGACCATACAGTTACTAGTTTTCTTCCCCAACTACTACAACAACAAAGGGGAGTACATATTGCATTTACTAGACATTCATAGGCAACTGTGTTTCTATCTTCACAGAACTAAATAGTTCAGGAACTCAGATTAACTATTTGTGTCATTTTTGCCTAATCACCTGGGGCATGCAGTAACTAACGAAAGTAAGTCTTGCAAAGTGGATTACTAATTTCATTTAATATATGATGATAATATTTTGAAGTTAGCTACTCCACCTAAAGCCCATTCAACTAGAGCTGTAGCCACATCTTCCGCCTTTTCTTGTAGAGTTTCCATTGATGACATCCATGCAGCAGCCATTTGATCTAAATCCCATACTTTTGTGACTCATTAGAAATTGGACATTCTGTCCAGAAGCAGGGCTTCTTGTGGCTCCAAGGTGCTCTGGCATATCCCTACTTGAGGCCACCCAAGAGAGAATGTAGCCAGGGACTCTGACCCATACATGAATCAGAACAAGAAGGACATTATGTTTTTAAGTTATGTACTTACCATAACTTGGCATCTGTGTTGTCCATTCTTGTTCTAATTCACTTCCCTCCCATCCATCACCCAACATGGGAAAATTTTTTTCTAGATCTATGAAGCTTTTATAGGACTCTTTATCCTGGTTGAGCCTCTGGGTTTTTTCCTCTTTCTTCCTTTTCTTTTTCAAATGGGCAGCAAACTCGATCTTAAGAAGCTGAATTAGTGCAGGGGAATGTGGGTAAAGGGAGGAGCTCGAGCCTGGAAGCTGAAGTTTGTAGACGGTGGCAGAGTTGGCTCCAAGAATTGGATCTGTAACCCATACGTGAATCGGAATGAGAATGGACAACACAGATGCCAAGTTATGGTAAGCACATAACTTAAAATTATCCTCATTGGACGTTTTTGGCCACGTCAGATTTGGTTTCCCTTCCTCTGCCCTCATCTTCTACATCCGCACTGGATACTGGATCCCAGTCCAGACTTCTTGTCTCACCTGACAGGTATGACTCATCCCAACATAACAGGCCTCAAACTATCCACATGTTTTTCTAGTTGCACTGATTGCTAGACAGCCCAGGCTTTCCTCCCTGATCAGTCATATTTTGTTAGCTTCTCAAAAAGCTTCTACTAGAAATATTTACAAAAGTAAATGGAAAAGATTTGTGTTCTGGGCCCTTAACAGGGATCTGAACCCCTTTTCTGCCCCTATAGCAGCTGTACTTGACCTTTTTAGCTTCAATTTTCAGCGAAGGGGTAGCTTTTCTACTGTTAGGTTCCACTTGGCTGCCATTTCAAACTTCCATCCAGATGAAAATAGTTCTTCGTTATTCTCTTCTAAATTATGTAAAGCCTTTCTCAAAGGAAATTTCTTAATTAGGCCTCCACTCAAGGATCATACTCCTCCTTGGAATTTAACTATTTTGCTTCATGCTGTGACCCAAGGTCCCTTTGAACCTTCAGCCAGGTCAGACCTTAAGTTTTTGTCTTGGAAAACCATTTTTCTAGTCATTGTTGCATCGGCTAGGTGGGTATCTGAACTCCAGGCTCAATCTTTCAAACCTTCTTACTTTGTTTTCCGCAAAGATAGGGTATCCTTACGAACCAGCCCATCCTTTTTGCTTAAGGTTACCTCTGAGTCTAATTTCAACCTGGTTATTATCCTCCCAGTTTTCTTTTCAAAAATCTCAAACATGATTGAGTCCATGCTCCATCTTTTGAATGTAGATAGACAACTTTGTTTTTTATCTCCATTGAACCAAAGATTTCCGGAAAACTGATCAGTTTGTGTCTCTCACCTAACAGATTGGGCAAGTCAGTTTCTAAAGTTACACTGGCCAAATGATTAACTGATTGCATCTCTTTTGTCTATAGTAAAAGAGGGCTGTCCTTGCTTAAGCCTCCTAGAGCTCATTCTTAGAGTTCTATGGCTGTATCCTCAGCCTTTTGGTCAAGAGCTTCCATAGATGACATTTGTGCAGCTGTCACTTGGTCCAATGCTCATACCTTTATTGCTTATTAGAAATTGGATTTGGTTTCTAGGAACAGAGCTGCTTTTGGATCCACAGTACTCTGGAATATCCTTCCATGAGGAACACCCAAGGTTCATCTAGCTGGGGACTCTGTCCCATCAGTTGAAGAATGAATGAAAATGGCAAAGTCAAATAAAAAAGTTATGTACGTACCATAACATTGCATCTGTGTTGGCCATTTTCATTCTTCCTCAACTTCCCGCCCTTCTAATCCACTTCCCTTTGCTCCTGGAGAGGCCTAGGGGTATGACTTTGGGAACTGTTGATCCTTGTTTGAGCTCATGCTCTTTTTCTTCTGTACCTTCTTGAATTCTCGTAAGGTATTAGCCATTGACATCTATGGGCAGCAAACATGATCTGAGGTATGTTGTGTTGGCAAGGCATTATGGGTAAAGGGAAGAGCTTGAGAGTTTGGATCAGAGGATTTGAAAGAAGCAGCCGAGTCAGATCTAAGACCCATCAGTTGAGTAAGAATGAAAATGGACAAAACAGATGTAATGTTATGATGAGTACATTTTTGTGTCAAGCCCCTCAGGGCTTTCCAGCAACAGAAGAGCACTCACTTGCTGGCTTTTTAGTATTGATGGTCGATTAATGATTCTCCATTGCTAGGTGGATAAGATGTTCATCATTTCCTCTGCCTCAGAGGCATTTTGGGTTATCTGCCAAGGTAGCCTAATACTGACCAGCTTTCAGAAGCTTAGACCATAATCCCTTTGTCTTCTTGTGACAGCTGATTTGGCTGAGAATATCCAGAGAGGGAAGCTTTGGAGTGAAGATGAGTGAGTGTTCAGTTTTTCTGCCATCCAAAGAAGAAAGTCCTTTGACTTTTTTCATAGCATCCACTTCTGATTTTGTCTGCTTACTGCTCAGATAAACCCCACGCTTTAAGTGCAGAAGTAGTCCAAAGTAAGAGACACATTGCCAGACATAATACTCTGTCCCTAGATATTTTATCTAGTAGTGAAGTTCACAAGAAAAAGCAACTTCATCATACAGCTGAAAATCAGATTATAGCTTTTTTATAAGACTGCCATGGTTTCTTTGACTAAGTGTATTCTGTAGACAGCTAATTCTGGTGATTGTGTTCTTATGCATGGCTATAGTACTAGTTTGGCTAAAGACATGTCTGTTTCAGAGAATGATGAGGAATGGTGATTTCCTAGTTGACACTTAGTCCTGTCAACTCAGATTCTTTAGAAGGTGTATTGCAACTTAAGTCCAAACAAGTATTCACTTTTCTTCAGATGTTTGCTAGATTTAGTGATATTTTTCCTTGGGAGAAGTCATGAACTATGCCAGAGCTAGACAGGGTATATGACCTTACAGAGGACGAGATGCCCAATTCTGTGGCCACACCCCCACCCTTTTACTGGCTTTGAAAGGTGTTTATAAAGCTGCTTTCATGACACCAGTATCTATTCCAGCAGTCCCTAAAAAGGCTCAGAGAAAATTTGGGGCCTCCTCGGATATGACAGGTCTTTTTTCTCATTTGACTATTCACCCAACTGCAATCATCCCAGCTGACTACTCAAATAAAAAGTTCTTGGCTTCATGCAATCCAACAGTCCTTGATAAAGAGGGAAAGTGGTTAGATCCTCAGGGCAAAATAATGTCTCTTTCTAGTAATCTAATGTTTAGAATTTTAAGTTATCAAGATAATATTTAGAAATGTATTTTTTAGTGTGTGTACAGTTTGGATGATTTTGCTGCATCCTAGCCTGTAGAGTGAAAGTCTTACATGAATGACATTGTTTCTAATATTTCTTTGAAACATGCTTTGAGATGTGTGCCTGAATGTGCAGATACAGTCTCGAGAAATGCTGCTGCTTCTGTTGTTTTTAGATTGTATGCTTGGTTATGTAATGAGAACTATTCTGATTATTTAAAAGCCAAATTTTGAATGAATGTACCTTTAAGTTCTGATTTGATGTTTGGGCCCTCTGTTAAACACATTCTCAAAAAGTGGATTGAGAGAGGCAAATTTATGCATGGGTTATCCAGGATGTTTCATGTACCCAAGTTCTTCCTAAACAAGGTGCCTTCCTCCTAGGAGCAGAACAAACAAAAATCCAAGGCAAACAAAAGTCTTGGATTCAAAAAGAAATAGCAATAGTATTATTCTTTGAAACCAAACAAGAGGGATTCCTTTCTGAAAAAGGATCAACCTGTGACAAAGGATCAACTATGCTGAGTTACAGAGCACCCCCCCCCCTTTCTGCTCTTCCTTCTTCCCCCAAACCGAATCTCGACCCTGCAGACTGGCTGCAAACAGTCTCAGACAAATGCTGTCTGAGAATAATTTAAAGAGGATACACCCGGCAATAGATAGAAAATCATCACCCTATCAGGGGAATTCCCCTCCACCCAACAGATCAGACATTGCTGTTTCCTCCAGTGCTCCATCATGTGGTAGAAGCAGGGGGCATACAACCAGTGACTGTGATACACAAAGGCAAAGGATTTTATTCCAGAATCTTTTTGATATCAAAATACTGTAGGAGCACTTCTGGAAACCCGTCCTAAATTTTTCCTTTCTAAACACTTTTGTAGTAATTCTAAAATTCGGAATGCTTACCTTACAAGTCAGTTGTAATGTTGCTTCCAGACCACTGTTTTATGGTGACTCTGGGTCTCAAGGACGCTTCTTATCATATTGTTAGTGCTTCCAGTCTCAGGAAAATTTTGAGACTTTCTGTATCTGGCATACATTATCAATTTTCTGTATTGCCCTTTGGGCTATCTGCTGCACCTTGAGTGTTTACAAGTCATCTAGCCCCATTGGTTGCAGAACTGTAGGCATCCACATTTTTCATTATTTTTATGACTTCATTATTGCTGCAGCTCCTGTATCCAGGTGCTTGAAGTCTTTAGACAGCACCACATCTTTTCTTTCCTTTGCCACCTGGGCTTTATACCCTTTTCATGAATTGTTTTCCTGATGTGTTTGATAGACACAGTAAAATGATGCCCTTCCTGCCAGAAGACAACATTCTGACTTACCAGGGTGTTTTCTTTAGTCTCTGTTTTCTACACGTGGCCTCAGCAAGAGAGTTCCTCAAAATTCTAAGCTTCATGGCATCAGTGAATCCTTCTTTATGTCCCTAGTCAGACTGCACATGAAAATAATTCAGTGGTATTTGAAAAATTATTTGGAGCCAGCACATTAATTTCTTGGATTTCAAGGTACTGATACTGGGATTTGTGAAACACAAACTGCAGCGGTGGAGGGATCAACTGTTTTTGAATCCAGAATTTCCTTTCTGTCTTCAGATCCCAGTCTAATCTGTCAAGATGGACTCTTCAGATTTTACATTGGGGGGGGCGGGGCGGCGGCAATGTCCATGAGAATTTAAGTACAAGGTTTGTGGGGTCCTTGGGATATGCCAAAACACATACATGTTTAGAGATGCTGGCAATGATTCATGCTTCAAAAGTTCTTCTTCACTGATGGACTCTAGGTCCTCTTCTGGTGGTCACAAACTATGCTGTTGTGCTGTGGTACCTGAGCAAGCAAGGTCATACCCACTTTGCATTTTGGCATTAATGGCCTTTGAGCTGGCTTTACAGCATTCTCTGACTCTTCAGGCCGTGTACATTCTTTGAGAACAAAACACAGTGGCAGACAGACTAAAACAGATCCTGGAAAGAGCCCAATGAGTGGAAGATCCATTTAGAAGTCTTCCAGGAATTGATCCAGATGTGGGGAGCACCCCAAGAAGATCTGTATGCCTCCTTTCAAAACAGACAGCCGAAAAAAAATTCTGTACAAAGCATCGTTGTAGACATACTTGGAAGACTACACTCTAGTATTCCTGTGGTTGGGAATATTCCATTTCCACCCTTTCCACTGATTCCCAAGGTACTTCTAAAGATTTAGAAAGCATTACCAAAGGTGATTGTGCAAGTTAGTTCTCCCTATTAATGAAATGAGCCAAGGGCCATTACCACAAGCTTTCTCACAGATTGGATCTGCTCACAAAGCATCAGAGAAAGTTGTATGCCCCAACTTAGAACAATTGCAACTGACAGCCTGGATGATTCTTTTTTGATACCTTTTAGGCGCTTGCTCCCTGAAGATGGGCAGCAGGTATTTAAGATGGCAAGAAAACCTGCAACTAGAAAATGTTACGTTTGCAAGTGAAGAGTTTTTCTATGTGGTCCCAAAAAGAGTTTTGACCACTATGATTTTGAAATTGTGTGAGCTGCTTGGAGATGGTTTGTCATATGTTTCTATCAAAGTGCATCTTATGGCCATCTCAACTTATCTGCCCATGGATCCCCTATCCTTTTCTCTTTTTTGGTCAAACAGTTTATGAAAGGAGTGTTGTATGTGAGACCCCCACCCCCCAAAAAGGCAAATTCCTTCTCCCTGGGATCACAACTTTGTTTTTGAAAAATTGACATTCTTCTTTTCAACTTGCCTCTCAAGCTGATTTACAGTTCATTACTTGAAAGATTATTTTACTTGAATACTCTGACATCTGCAAGGTAATTATCTAAGCCGCAAGCTGTCATGGTGGGGCAATACTGTCTGATTTTTCAAAACAGCAGGGTTGTGTTGCACAACAATCCATCCTTCACACCTAAAATTTTCCGAATTTACCTTAAATCAAGTCATCAATCTTTGTTTTCTACCCTGATTCAAAAACTAAGGGAGAAAAGATTCTACATGCCTTAGATGAGTACAAGCAGCTCCATTACAACCTTGACAGAACAAAGCCAGCCTTTAGCAATGCTGAACAGCTGTTCGTCTCCTACATGGGGGTTAGGAAAATTCAACCCATCTCTAAGCAAACTATTGCTGATGGTTGTCCTATTCTATTGTTTTGTGTTACTCCCACCATGGTAAATCTCTTCAGGCGAGGTTAATGCTAACTGTACTAGGGCATTATCAACTTCGATAACATATTCATACCTTCACAAAGCATTACAAGCTGGATTCCTTTTCAAGGTCAGAGCAGGCTTTGCTAGGACCATTCACCAGGTGCTCCTAGATACTTATCCCTCTACCTCCAAGGTAGGGTAAGCTTTGGGAATCTATCCAAAATGCCACGGAGGTAGTGGAAATGATGACTATAGTACAGTTGCACAAGTCCTACTTACCTGTAATAGATGTTTGAATTCCTCATCCCAGTATCCACCCACTGTCTCCCAGGTTGTGTGTAGTTAAATTGGGTTTCAACCTAGTTGGATTTGTTTTTTATTTGCTTTTTCAGGCTTGTGACCCTTACTGGTAAAAGAACAAGGAAAATAATGTTTCATTGTGTGAGGTCAGAACTTTTAACAGGAAACTGATTTTGAGGAGACAGCTTCTGTTTTCTGTCCTCAGATTTCTCTTTCTGACTCTAAGGAGAGAATTTCTCCAGATAGCCCCTTAGAAGGATTTTCTTTTTCTGAAACCTTGACCAGAATGAATCAGTTATTTCATTAAGAACATAGTGATATTCCACTGGAGCTTACTCTTGCTAGATGATTCTGGCTTCAGGTACTTTCCTGACATTATTTGTGGAATTGAAAAAAACATGAACACTCACTTCCTGTGACACTACTGTTGCAGGTAAGTAGAACTTGCACAACTGTACTTTCTCTCTGAGGAAGAAAAACACGTGGTATTTTTATGAGAGAAACTTAATTTTTTTGTAAATTTATATATTTTAAGCTAAGAAAAATATTTGATGGACTGTCATTTGACTTTGTCACTCCTTACTGTCAAGCATGACATTTTACTTTTGGGGAAAACAGATTTAAAATAAAGTTGAAGTTGTTTTTTCCTAACTAAAACTTTTGTTAAATTACTTTTGTATTGAGATTTAAAGTGCTTTACACTGCTCTTTGATGGAAAACTCTACTTAAATACTTAACTGTTTCACTGACTGCTGCCACCAGTCTTTCCTGAGACTCTGGCATCATTTTCGGCTTCACCATGGAACAGCTTACCGGTTCCTCAGTTTTTCCTTCTTCCAGCCATAAAAATAAGAAAATTTCCAGACAGCCTTTGCCTTTTCAGCAGTCTACAAATTTGACTCTGTTGCACTTAAGTGATTTTGCTGTGGGAATTTCTGGTTGTTCAGACCAATTATCTTTCTTCTTGGCCCACTCTGTTGTAGTCTCGACAGCCACCATGGACCAGGGATTACACACGTCATCTGTGGCTTTTAGAGTGCCTTGGTGGGTAGGGGAGAACCATGTTTGTTGGTCTCTCAGGAGATAGCAGGGAATACCTGTCTGCCTAGTTAGCCCCAGATACCTGCCCATCAGGGAGGATTTGCCTAAAAGTAGGTCTGCATTTATAGAAATGTATGTCAAAAAGAAGCAGAAGGTCATCTTCTATAGAAATGTATGTCAAAAAGAAGCAGAAAGTTACACATTAATCTTCCTATGTCTATTACTTTGGCAAGCGTTATTTACTGGGCTTAGCTCAGTATTCAGTTCAGTTTTGTGACCCTTAATGGTAAAAGGAAAAGGAATTCTTCATTGTCTGAGGATTTTCAGGACTTTTAACAGGAAAATGATTTTGAGGGGACATCTTCTGTTTTCTCTCCTCAGGTTTCTGATTCTGATTATAAGGAGGGAGTTTTTTTCAGAAAGCCCCTTAGAAGGATTTTCTTTTTCTGAAACCTTGACAAGAGACGGAATGCAGAATCAGAGATTTTGTGGTCCTTTTTCTGAGAAATCCTATCAAGGCTACTGATGGGTTGCCCAATTGCTGCATTCTTCAGGCATTTGGGTGGCGCTTATTTCTACACCCTCAGACCTGGCAGGCATCACATAAGATACCTGGGTGCAGAGAATAATCACCAGAGGATGCATTATTCACTTTGTTTTCTTTCCTCAGTAAATGAGGAGGATTCCTGACATACTACCCAGTCAGATGGAATCCACAGCAGCAGAAATAGAAAAGCTGCTTGAAAAAAGACATCCTATGTTGTCATTTTAATTTATTCCTCAGTGTATGGGTATTGGATCCAACTCTGTCTTGGATCTGACTCTCGAGCTCCCACCCTTACCCATAATGCCCCTACTGTACTATCCCAGATTCACTTGTAACGGTTCGGATGTAGATTGCACTCTCTTGGGCTGTTGGTTGTAGTATTCCAGCTTTCTTGAGTAAAAAATAGACTTTATTTCTTTCTGATATAATTTTCTTCTTTTTCTGTACCTCTTCCTCCCTTTACACATTTTTAGCATTTTCCCCTCTACCCTTTTTTGGATATTTCTTTGTTACCATTGCTGGTAACTCTTTCTGTCTTTTTCACACCCACTTTCCAGGAGTAGTTTCTTTTCACTATTGTTGGCAGTTTTCCTTTACATGTTGTTTTCTCATAAAAAAATGGCTCTTTCTTGGCTTTCTTTGTCTTTCTTTATCAAGGCTGAGAAGCCAACAAGATTTAAGAAACGCACTTCCTGTGCGCATAAGATACCCAATTCTGATGCTCACAGGGAGTGCATTTACTGTTTAGGCCCAATCCACCTGGATTCCCCCTGTCAAATATGAGCGGGGTTGAATACCAGGGCTATCAGTGATAGGTGCAATAAATTGGTTCTGAAGGGCCTTCTTCCTGTTTCATCTCCTTCATCTGCTTCTGCATCAGGGGCTCAAACCCCCTCCAAAAAGCTAAAATCTTCTTTGGAGGCCAGGGAGTACAGGAAACACTTTCCTGTTCGGTCCACAAAATCTGCTCTAATATCAGAGCTGCCTGCCAAGCTTCTGAAACACTCTGATCCAGCTTCTTTGGATCCAGTGCCAACTGTCTCAGTCACCTCAGCCTCAGAGTCCTAAGTTCTGTCTGGAGTCACTATCTCCATGGCTCCAATCCCCCTTTTTTCAAGAACACCGAGGAGGTTGTCTCACCCTTCTTCCACTCCATCATCTACCAGGTCCTCCCTGAAGTCTCTACAAAGTTGATGAGGATAGGATAAGGCTGAAGTGTCTCAGAGCTCAGATCCAGATGGGATTCCTACTGGCTCCATCTCCCATTGGATCCATGAGCCTTCAATGTGTTTTCCATACCATCATTTCTCCTTCTCTGACCAGTGATTTCAGAGCCTTCGGATCCAAGAGCCCCAAGGGTCAAAGTGTTGGATTCAAAGATCACTTCTTCGACACCGTCCGTATCCCTGACTCATTTGGCGCCAACCCCCCTTGAGCAGGATGAGTCTAGGAGCTGAAGTGTCTGCGCCACATCCGGGGGGCGGGGGGTTGCCTTCAACTCCAAGAGTTTTGGGGCCATCACTTACCCTCGGAGCCTTGGCACTGACACCTCAGGTCAGACTGCTTCCTTAGAGCAGAGATCTGGGCAGGGTTGGAGCTTGACTGCACCAGGATTTACAACTCCAGTGAGGTTGGCTATGACTTCTCCTGGTCCGTCTGCCTCCTTTGAGGTGGTGGAGAAGGATGTTCTGTCATCCAAGAAAACTTCTTACTCTCACTTCTTCAAATCTTAACCCCATTCCCCCTTCAAAACCAGTTTCTGAGCCTCATCTGCCTATTCCATAGGGACAGCAGGCCTGTACGAGCTTACGAGCAGTTAGAGTTCAGGAAATTTCCACTTTTTTCGACATCTTTGCAGATCATCCTAGTGAACAGGTTCCTTGCAAGAGGTTGTGTAAGAGGAGTTACTTAAATTCCCTCCCAAGAATCACTGACTGAAGACACCAGTTTTGCTGAGGGGGAAGGATCCCCAGATCACCACCAGAAGATGTCTAATTCAGAGACATTCTTGAAATCCTTTGCCAAAAGGATGCTTGGCCCTCTGAACCCTCTTCCCAGGAGGAACATGTGTTCCTAGAAGCTTTCGGATCTGGACCATCTATGTCTTGTGTTACCCCTCTGGTGGATGACCTCATAGTCCTTGTCTCCCAATGGGCTTGGAAGGAACCAGATACCACAGAACCTCCCTGTCATCTGCACAAGATCCTAGCTGTGCTCAAAGACAGGTTTTTTTGGAGTAAGAGAATCCCTGAAGATGCCATGGTTGTCACATCAGCCACAAAAAAGTTGCTAGCTGAACAGAGCTTTTCTGTCCATCTTCTTAATAGAGATTTGGTTCTTCTAAGTTTAAGCAACCTTTGCCTTAAGGTCACTTAATTATTTGGCACACTTTACAAGATTACAGAGGGACTTGATTAAGGAACTCTCAAAGTCTACCCTGGGGTCCATGTTG